>NW_009214725.1:42343-126388 GCF_000690835.1 Fulmarus glacialis
AATCCCCTATTTTTCCAAAACCGTAAAATGTCTCTTTTGATTAAAACTCAACTGATTACATTTTCTTTTCCTTTTTCTTTAGTGACTAAACCGAAAACATTACTTGTTTTGTCTAGCTCTGTTTTGGGTTATATTATGGAAGTTTTACAAAGTGGTTCACACTAAATTGAAGGCATTCATAACAAATTATAGTGCATTTTCCAGCAAAAGTAAATACTGGTTTTTATCTTTGTTTGCAAATAATGGTAACTGCCCCATGAATATCAATGAGGAAGGATAGAAGGGAGAAGTTAAAAAATGTAAATTTGCATGGGTATTGAAGCTTCTTGTTTTAAGTGCTTAAAGCCGATTAATGCAGATGCCACGTTTTCCCTTTCTTCTTCATGATCGTTTTGACTTCCTCAGCTTAAGGAAAACATTCAGAAGAAATCAGTTTCTCTTTTTTGTCCCCCTCCCTTCTTTTTTCTTCTTTTTGTTTTTGACTGGCTATGGCTTCCTAATTCTTCTCTTTCTTTGAGTCCTTCAGTGCTGATAAATGCTTTTAAACTAAAAGTTGTTTAATGACTTTTTTCACGGAAAATTTGCTTTGTTGATTCCTTTTAAAAAAAGACAGTTTATTTTAACAGAAGAATAACTGACTTTTTGTGTAATCATTCACTTCAGTGGGTGCTTGCCAAAAGGCCCGCACAAACGAAATGCTGTCTCTAATCTCACTTGGCCATGCAGAGGAGTGAGCTCCCCACATGCTTATTTGCAAGTTGATTTGAGGGAAAGCTGTGAGGGAAGGCAGCTGCCCCGTGAGAGAGTGAATCCCCACGAGCCAGAGCTGTCATCCCTTTTCTTCTAGCTAGACACCTGGGAGGTATGTGAGGTGGTGTAAGCCAGTCCCCCCTTATTAGCAAGGACTTTCTCTCCCCTGTGCAGCGCATGGCACTTCTGGCTGAGCCGAGTCCCCTTTTCCACCTTCCTCTGGAGCAGCAGATGTCAGTCACTGCTGTAAGCTGGATACTGCACTGGTTTACTGCTGGTATGTTGCCATTGCTAATTAGAGATGGTTTTCACTCACAGAAAACCCCTTGGCTAGTACATAAAATAGGCCAAACCCCATCCTTTCACCCCAAGACAAAATGGCATTGCACACATTGCACCCACTCTCTTCCCACTCAAAACAGGGTGGCTTTACTCCTGCCATCCAGCCTCCAGCCCACTATCCCTTGGTCATGCCCAGGCCAGGAGGGTGTTTTGCATGCTCTCCGTGGGCAGGGCAGTGCTTCAGCCCGTAGCCTGTTCATTTACATGCATGGATGTGGTGGTTGTGATTAGAGCTACAGAGAGGGCTGGTCCCTTGCATAGGATTGCAGCAACATGTATTTTCCTTGTAGTAAAAGCTGGAGGTATTTGCCCAGATCACCAATACCTAAATCCATTGCTATGGCTTATTGCCCTTTTATTGTGCCAACAGAGTGACAGCTACCTCCCAAAGGAAAGCAGACACAATCTGTATCTGTCCTAAGCAATTTATAATCAAAAGACCCCAATCCTATGCTGCCTTCTGTGATGTGTGTAGCCTATATTTGCACTAGGTCTTCACTCAGATTTAACTTTAGAGCTTATCAACCTTCGTCAGGGTGCTGAGGGTCCCCGTAAAGGCAGCACAGCTTCTAGAGAGAGATTTGGAGAGCTTGGTTTCATGTCAGGATTCTGAATCACCATTATAGTTTACACCTGTAAGTTTACTCTTAGTTTTAGACTCATTCATAACTGCTCCAAAATACGCATTGCCATATTTAATCATCATCTACCTTGACACTTTTTGCTCTTTATAGTCTTTGCATTTTTGATTGCTTCACTGTTGGTCATTGTGATTTCCCTTTCAGCCTTTACTAAAGTTCAGAATTTTCACTTTTCTTTTTCTCCCCTTTTCAGTGGTGAGGATTCTCTTCAACCAAACACCCACACCTATTTTAATTTGTGATGCTTCCCTAATATCCTTTTTTAAAAGTTATGGCCTATTGCTGGAGTGGAAAAATCTTGCAGGTTTTATTCCCTTGAGTTGTTTTTACCCAATTATCCAGTTGGTATCAGTGGACCTGACTGAATGAGGAAGAGCCATCCGCATGAAATGTCTGCGTGATCAAGACTTTAGTTACTATGACTGAGAGACATTAAAGTCTGCAATATGAAAAACATTTTCCTTTCAGAACACATTTCCAAACCCAAAGTGGCAGATAGTAATTTTCTGTTGCTGGGCTATATTAATTTCTAGTGTAATCTCATAAAATGTAGTATAATTACACTAAGAAGGAATGTAAAGCCCCAACTTGAAATTTCAATTCTGCTTCACAGAGCTATAAATTGCAGTGGTCTGGCATAAGCATCTATGGAAATACTAATTGCTTAAAACTAAATGTATATTGTTGCGTTCAAGGAGGTCACACAGCTCTACTTACTTTTTTGTGATTATTTACCTTAAACATCCAAGCAGAAAAAGCAGACCATGCCATATACATGGAAATACTTAAATGACCACAACAGTGAATGATTTGGTGCAGATTACCTGAAAGATCTTTTCACATTTTGCATTTTAAACACTGCCATGTTGTCTGAAAGTTCTGGGACATGTCCCTGAACAACTGCAGAGCAGCCCATGTCAGAAGTATAGGAAAGTAATGGCGATCTGGAATAACAAACTCTGATTTTTAGTTTGTGAAGGATGATTTCTGTGCATTAGGGGTTATTATGTTATTATGTATAGTATAGTTAAGCTTAGAGGCTTCAGTGAATTTGGTACCTCATTAAGCAAGGCATAATAGAAGCACATAGTGAGAGACAATCTTTTCTGAAAACATACTCACAATCTGCGAGACAAGAGTGGAAGAGAAGCATAGAAAAATGAAGCCCTTGGAGATTGTGGTGTAGATCAGTGGCTGAGTCCAAAATATAAACTGAGTTTCCAAACTCTTAATTGATCTCTTCTTATTTGCATCCCACTGCCATAGTAATGAGGTTAAATCTAAGGATTGGGAACCAAAAGCTTAATTTTTCTGTAATAGTAACAGTCAATAACATGTGGTGGCCATAATTGCAAATAAATTAGTTTAACTTTGGAACCTTCTGTATACAATTGATGGATTTTGCCACTTTTAATCCCACCATAAGCATTCCTTGTTCATTACGCACAATGTTGTTGCCAGCTACGTGGAGAGCAAAAGGAAATTTATACAGGGAAAGCTGAAGGAATTTCCACAACCGTTCCACCACGGGGCTGGCATTGCCATTTTTCTCTGGGTTCAGTGGCATACTGAGGCATTTAGCCACAATGTAAAGTAATTGAAAACATTCCCAGGATGTCTGAAAAAAAGTAGCCATGCTCTCATCTCACTAAAATATCATTCTCTTGCAAGGAGTAGTGCAGCAAGAACAGTGTCACATTACTTTAACAGAAGCATTTAACATTTTTACTGACAGAATCTAAAGCATGTGGTTATGGAGTGTGAAATCCTCATTAAAATTCCTTGAGGAAAATCAGTTGAATAAATATCCAGTAATTGTCACAGTGCCCTCATTGCTGGAGTTTTACAATACAATAATTCTCTCCATTGATCAGCTTTATTCTCGTATCATATAAAGAGCTCAGATTCTTGTTCAGGCATTTACTACCCGTCAGGGCCAATTCTGATATTTGTAAGTCTAAAGCTGTAGAAATATGTTGCAATAACTGTGGGCTGGATCACACCAGTGCATTCATGGAGCTTCTCTGTGCTACTCCTCTGGAGCAGTGGCGGTTGCCTCTCCCTGCACACCCCTCCCACTTTCTCCGTCGCCTGGTGCGTACAGAGAATATGGAAAAGGCAAGTGGGATTCCCAAATGAGCTGCTGAATCAGAAGTGGGAAACAACACCAATCCAACCCACCATGCTCAAGTCTCCTTTGGGCTTCTCCCTTTGCTCAACTCCTCAGAGAGGATTTCTGTAAACCACAGTGTGCTATAGGACCGTGCAGGCTGGGAGAGAAGGGATGGGACACTAAACTGATACATAAGGGGTGTGCCCTCCTTATAAATGATCCTGGAACAGCTGAAGGTTTTAGGGAGAAATTCAGTGTCTTGAAGTTAGTCCTAGAATTTCTTCAAAAGTGGGAGGGAATGGCCAAATTCTGCCCCTGGATTGAAGGGTATTGGAGAAATTTGATATGGGTGTGTGTGTGTGTGTGTATGTGTGTCCAGGGTCTCTTCCAACTATTAACTTTAATAAGCAGTAGTACTGTCTTTACCTTGGTCCTGTCACTATTTTAAAGCGCTTGACAGTTCAAAAGGACTGGAGATGTGGGGTATTGAATGTATTTTAAAAGAGCTGCTGGCTTTCCTAGTGGCAAATGATTCTTATTTTGGTTAAACTGGAAAGTATTTAAATCTTTCTTATCTCCAAGCTGTTATGAAAATGTCTCTGCATGTTGCAGAGTTAAGAGTTTGTAGCTATATGACTCCAATAACACATGAGGCTCTCAAGAGAAAATTCACAAAGGCCTAATTTTAAAACATTTTTGCTGCCAAAGTCATTAAATCATAGAATCACAGAATCGAATATCTCAAGTTGGAAGGGACCCATAAGGATCATTGAGTCCAACTCCCTGCTCCTCGCAGGACTACCTAAAACTGAACCATATGACTAAGAGCATCGTCCAGACATTCCTTGAATTCTAACAGGCTTGGTGCTGTGACTGCTTCCCTGGGGAGCCAGTTCCAGTGACGGAGCACCCTCTCAGTGAAGAACCTTTTCTTAGTGTCCAACCTGAACTTGCCCTGATGCAGCTTCATTGCAAGGAAACACTATAAAAAAATCAGATAGTCTATGAAAAGTGAATATGTTAAAATTGGAGGTCAAAATCCATTGCTAGCATGTGAAATAAAGAGATTCTTGTCTTAAGATGCAAATTTGCACTGAACTTTTAACGGTTGAGTAACAAGACTATGCCTTTAGTCCAGGCTGGACTGCTCCAGAATGTTCATTAGTGGATGAACAGGAGATACTGTGATGTACCAAAGAAACCGGTCCAAGTAACTGACTGTATGGTTATTGTGAAATCATACACAAAACACAAAATGATCTAGTTAAACCCATGTGAGAATAGATGCAAATGTTCAGTACAAAGCTTGCATATACTTCTTCACATTTTAACCAGAAGGTGGCATTGTATCATGTGTTTTGCAGGCAAACCATCTTTTTTTATTTTTTTCTTTGTAAGAAGATGGGGGCTTTACAAACAACACTAACTCAGGTTTTTCTTTTTTTGTTGTTTTTTGGGGGGGTTATTTGTTTTTATAGATGCAATGAATGATCATTCATGCATGTTTCATCCACACTGAAAAAGTGTTCTCTATGTGTACTCTAACTTTGCTGGCAGACTGATACTCGTATTATTGTTTTACTATCCAGATACATTTCTGGTCAAAACAATTTGAAGAACTTTATCTAGAATACTACCTATATATACTCTGTTGTGAAATGTTGTTTCAGTTCACAGCTATGTTTGAAATAATTTATAATGATGCCAAAAGAAATTATACTTCATTGATTCACAACCAGGGCAATTGCATACCACTAAATGTACAAATCTCTTATTTATGGTCACTGAATAAAGCTGTTCTCTTAGAACAGAACAGGGCCTTCTCAAAAGCCAGAAACCAAAGCAGGGAGTTGAAATGGTCTGTGAATGAGTGGGAGAGATTTACAAACTACTGAAATGCATATACTGTTTTTCTTAAGCAAGATTAGAGAAAATTGCAAGACACTTAACGAGCCCATCAGAGTCCTCAGGGGTTTGAGCAGGTATCTGAAATCGGGAAGGAATGTCAGCTGTTTTAAAAAAATGTGTTTGTGTGTGTGTATGATTTTTGAAAGGCACAGGATTATCAGTCAGATGTCATGCTCCTACAGTCCATGGCCTCATGCAGATTACAGGACAAGATTTCTAAAGGGGATGACAATGTCAAAGATTGGATCAGTCTCTTCAGTCACCCATCATGTGGACTCTGCAATTGCTTCTCATCTGGGTCTGTGCCAATTTTAGTCATGTCCCATGTAGCATGGTCAGCTGTCCACTGGAAACCACACAGACACCAGCAACTAACCATAAGAGGGTGACAGTTGCTTATCATCTGAACTAATCCAGCATCCTAACTACTGAAGATCTATTTTACCCATCCTTAATTAGTTCCTTAAGCAATTTTGCACAGGAGCTACAAATAGTGAGCCAGCGAACACATTCTGCTGAGCTACAAGCCTACCCCATACTGGAAGGAAGTATCCATCCCAAAGCACTGATTTTCGGTAACAGCTTTTCTGGTGCTTTGCTAGAATATTTTCACATCAAAGTGGAAACAGAGCTGTATCTGAAAGTGAAATATATTTAACCTTTCTATGGTGATCCTACAACCAACATCTCTGCTTTTCACATTTGGAAAGGCATATATTTCTGTGGTATAACTATGTATATATGGGGTCAGGGTCAGTTCACAATGGCATTCATGCAAACCTTCTAAATCTGGGCAAAAGCAAGGAAGTGTAGGTGTCAAAATCAGAAATTCTATTGCACTAGGCTTGCACCGAACCTATGGTCAGTTTGGCTGCTCCAAGTTTTAGACTTTTAGAAACAGCAGCTTGAGTCACCACAAGGGACTCATATAAATGCTTTTAGATTTATAGGCATAGGCATAATAATTATAGGCATAATAATAATCTCCTTCAACACTGGTTAAAAAATCATGTTGACTGGTTGACATAAAAATATCCCTGCAGCAGCAAGTAATAAAGACCGTATCATAAAATCAACAGGTTTGATGTGTTCCTTTGCTGTACATGGTTGCAAACCATACGCATCCTCTACAATGTGCAATCCAATCCAAGATATTACACCAAAACAGTTAAGAGACCTACTGATACTATATTGCATCAGCTTGAAAATGGTCTGTATTTCGTATTTTGAGGATCAAATACTGGCACTGCCATACCCTAGAATCTGTGGACCGTGTGCCTTCATTTTATCACAGCACTGAACCAAATCTTGTATCTGTATTCTGGAGGGTACCGCAAGCATGCAGCTAGGACCTTTCCATTTCTAATTATATATGATGGAAAAGGTCATGAGACAGATGAGAAAACATATTCAATCAATACCAGACTGATTTTTTTCCCCCCACTGATTTTGGAAAGTGTTTCCATGGTTAGTGGGATACACAGAGAAAGAACGGTTAACTGATGTGCCTGTAAACATATTTATTTGGCATTTTGCTTCACTGAGCATAGAAGTCAGCTGGCCAATCTTAATTTTTTTCTAAGGGACCATCACAAAAAGACCCCGTAACACAAAGGAAAAACAATCTACAAATGCTCCCTTGAAATGTGGCCTTTCCTGCCTAGTTACAGGATGAAATTGATACACAGCTGCAGATTTGTTGACCTGCACATGAGATTGAAACTATAAAACGAAAAAAATGAAATTCTTCCCTGATGATAGATTTTTCTCTATTTAGATACCACTAGTGGGAACAATATAATGACTGGAAGGATCTTCAGACCCCTGTATAATGTTAGAGAATGTCATGTTGAGAAAGGGCATGTGTTCTCTACATCACTGTTCCTTAATCTTCTCAGATTTTCACAAAGAAATCATATTAATCAAATCTGCTTTCAGCTATATGAAAAGTGCAGTTTGAATGGTGCACAGCTTAGGAAGAAATGGAATGTTGAAGAAAACCTTGGATAGAAATAATCCCAGAACTTAAAATAACTTGCTGTTGTCAGTGTCTCACTTTATGATTCTGAATAGCTGTGACAATTATGCATCAGAAAGCTCTGAAACTGCCCCATACTGTGGCTATGGAGTGGTCCGTGAGGGCAATACAGGAGCAGAGGAATTGCCAGACGAAATCAGACTGGTGAGCCATCTGCTACTGGCTTAAAAAGAAAAAAAGCAAACCCAACAAAAAATCCTACCCAGAAATACATCATCAAGGGGCAAAATTCTGCCTGGCACTGAACAGATACACTGCTCTCCCATCTCATTTGGAAATCTGCTTGGGAGTTTGAGGAAGATTGGGCTGTATATGTATGAGGTGCAGGTTTTGTTCCAGTCTCACTCCCATTCCCTTGCCCCATTGGGGACAAAATGAGAAGGCAGAGAGCAGGGACATCCCTTCGGTTCCATGCCGCAGGTGGATGGGTATGGAGGGGAAAGCGGTCGGCACTCTGTAATGACTGGGAGAAGCCAGTGTACTCCTCCACATACAGGGGCTGTCTTGGACTCATCATGCTTTCTTAAAGCAGGGTAATCTTTCAGTGCTCCCTCTGACATGGAGCTGCCTCCTTGTTTTGGGTTGTTTTGGAGGCAGCCTTAAATCTGTGGAAATATATTGTTTTATTAAATATACCAAAAAAAAGCCACAACACTTGTTTGTGGTTTCCTCATTGCTATTAATGTTTGGTGTTGGCACGACTATTGTGTTTGGCACCATTCAGAATACAGAAAAAGACCTGTTCCCTGTGCCTGAATGCTGACCTTCTAATGATGCAGTCTTGCTCCCACTGAAATCACAGGGATCCTTGCTGCTGACTTTGGATATGAAGAATAGGGTGGAGCTGAAGGTGCTCCAGGAGCAGCACTCCTTTCCTTTCTGTTAAATTTGAACATCAGACTTGTAGGTAGATGATCACCATATCGCAAAGTAAACTTTGAGATATGAATGACAGAATGTTGGTTCTGGCAATAGCATCTAAAGGGCACTTCCGTGTCATTTAAAACAAAGGTAACAGCATTCACAGCATTTCTTTTGAAGGTAAATATTTAATTCCAGAAAAAAACACAAATAAAAAAGAGGCACCAATCTAATGAGAATTATATTTTAAATTGGTGCCAGAAAAACAGGATATTCCTGAGGTCTTTCTGAACACGTCTACTGCTGTCTGGACTCTGGAGAAAATCTAGTAATAGCAAAGGCATGACATTAGATTACAACCACAAAATTGCAGTCTTAAGACTGTAATGAAAATGGGTTAAGTCTATACCATTTCCTATTCCTATTATAATCCCTGCCATAAGAATAGCCTTTCCTGGAATTATTGAAAAGGAAATTCTCCCTTGCTTGTAAATGTCATTTCATTTTTCTTCTCACTATATTTGTAAAGATAGCTGAAACTGTTTAGCTTACTATTTTTCAGAATGCTATCCAAATCTGAGGGTGGTTGCTATAAAAGGAATCTAGCATGGGCTAACAGTTATTATACTGTGGTATTTGAAATCAGGAGTGTTTAATTATGTACAGACACATGGTAAAGCAAACTTCTAAGGAGAAATGAGAAATGAGATTTGTAGTCTATGGGGCTTGTAGATGCTCAGGATCCAGCTGTAAGACCTCTGTCTGCTCTGGTTGCTGTTGGTATTGACTACTATGCATACCCCGAGGCATTCCTAGCTCTTGGTGGGAAGACAGCCTTCAGATTTGCAGGTCTTTTGCTAGGTGGGATATGATGGATCTCAGTAAAGTGGAGGAAGACATCTGTGCTCAAAAACCTAATTCTACAAGAACATGATCTTTTTTTTTCTTTCAGTAAGTTCCAATTCTCATGCTGCTGAGAGTGGAGATACTTACTGTAGTTAAGGCAAAAGGTGTCCAACACACAGTCTGTAGATGGGTGTTAAGTGACATGACTGGGGAGCAGGAGAGGCTGTGGGCCTCAGCAGTGTAGCGATGGGGACCAGCGTGCCAGTGCTATTCATTGGGACCATAGTGATTCCCTGCTCATATGGAGGTGCCTTCACAATGACATCAGTCAGGAGTGAGTCATGACAAGGTGAAATGCTCCACGCATGGCAGGGAGAAGAGTCATATTGTGTGTGTCCAGCATAGCTGATAGGCGTATGTGCCATTAATACGGCTCTTTTGAGACAGGCGGGCTTTGCTGTGCGTGCTGCTGTAGAAGTGGCGAGTTAGGTCCTGTGGCCTGCCTTTGCAAGGAGCTGGGCACCACTCACAGCACTGTTTGCTTTGAAACAATCACTCAGACATAAATGACTCACTATGAGGTGTTGGAAGTCATGCTGGTTGGTGTAGCATTTAGCGGTCTAACAGCCTCAAGCTCAGTGCAGGAAAAAAAATACAAATTTTTTGCCAGAGTGGTAAAAAAGTAAAGAGAGGAGCAAGCTGCTTAGGTTGCCTTTCTGATGCTATTGGAAATCAGCCTATCTAGAAATTGCAGTAGACAATCTGAGGTGAGCTGTGATGTTTTAAAAGCACTGATTGAAGGAGATGATGCAGCTTGCTTGCATAGAGTCAGGCATGCTGGCATGTTAAAATCAATGGCTCAAAATATGGAAAAAGCCACCTAACTTGGAGAAAAAGTTTGGTTTTAGAATTATTTCCATTATTTTTATATTATTTCTATTTTTGCTAGATCTTCGATCATTGACTTTGAATGGCCAGCTAATATGCGAAGGTCTCTGGTGTCCTGCAGCAGACTAGCAGTAGAGGTAACGTAGCAGGAAACCATGATCAACCTGGTGCTTGTGATGCAGTTTTACTTGACTCTTCACTTTGCTTTTTGCCCAGACAAGTGGTTGGGAGTTGAAGCTGACTCTTTTTAGAGCTGCACTGAGCACAACACATGCTCTGCTGGCGGCAGTGGAGGGAGGTGAACTCATCCAGGTGCCATATCTTTCCAAGCACTTTGTGTGGGTGGTGGTGAAGAGTGAAGGGTTTGGGACGTTCTTATACCAGGTATACCACAGTGTAGTGTAGTGTGTATATATAGATTCGCCAGTTAAATTGACAGTTCCCCCAGGTAAAGTATAATCATAAGAGATTGTTATCTCTCTGCATGCTCCCATTCTGGACTCACTTTCGCTATTTCTATAGCAGGGATGACTTGTTAAAGAGATAAAACTGTGTGTTCATTTCCTTCCTTGATGCAGCACTTGCCTCTTCATAGCTCAGCACGAACTACCAGTCACTTGGCCATTTTATCTGTCACGTAGGGGCAGAAGAGGGAATTGGCTAGTGTGAGTATGCTTCAGAAGATTTTGAGCTTGCCTAGGTGTAGAAGTGAGCCAGACAAATCTAGAGGATGAGAAGGTCCTGTGTTATTAGGCACAGGGAGGGTACCAAATCCGACCCTTCTTATGGTGGGAGTGCTCTGGAAGTCTCCAACTGAGTTGTGATTTTTGGAAAGTCTGCTCCTTATGGTAAGATGGACTAAAACATTGATATTCATGACGGGTAAAGGCTGCTTCCTCTGACATTTTCAGACAGAAGGTTATAAAATTTAAACCGGTGCATATTCTTTTGCAATTCAGAATGAAAATGTGAAATTGTTGTTATGGATAGCCGAATACAGTCTATTTAACAAGGGAATCAGATACAGATCCACTCATGACTGTTCACTTTCCTCTGTCTCAGGAAGGCCTTCCTCCCAAGCAACTGTTTGCAGGAAGTACATAGTAGGTAGAGATCACTTTGTACCTGTTGTCTTTCTCCTGCTTTTTCTCTAAGGAACTGGTATTAATCACTGTCAGATGCAGGATACTGTGCTGACAGGGTCTTTGTTCTGACTCAGTGGTGTTCTGGAGTTATACTCTTATGTATCTCAGTTTCCATACCAGCTGCTTGACTTTGCAGACTTTTGGGAAACATTTGCTGCAGACATGGTTTTCTAGCAACTAAAACCTGAGAATAACTTACACAAACTTTATAGATCTCCTATTTTATAAATCTCTGCCTGTCTCTTCATCCTAGTCTTCTTTCCTGCCTACTTTTTTATTCCCTCCATTGCATCCTCTAAAATGCCAGGTGTCTTGCTCCTTTTCCAGATACATTCCTGAATGTTGATTATGTTTTCTTGTCTCTCCTTTTCCTTCTCAATAAAGAATTCGCTTCTATCGCTTGATCCAGTGGGCCACCTACCTTGGCGAATACTACATTAGGTTGTTGTCCCTGGTGTTCTTGGACTTCACCAGAACTAGGATTAGTTCTGGTTCTTTTGTGTACCCACTAAACCACAGTACAGTTAGAACATGTTTTTTCTGTATTCAGTAGCTTATAAAAAGGGCAGAACATCACCCTAATCTAAATGCTAAAACATACTATATTTTGAATGGCTGGTTACACTTCCTCTTTGTCACAAGTGGCCAGGTTTGTAAAAGGAGAGGAAAAAGAATTGTAAGCCCATTAAAATTATTAAACTTTGAAAAGAACAGCTAGTATAATACCATCTGTCTGTCACAGAATGGTTGAGTGTCTAGAAACATTACAGCATTTCTTAAATAATTAATGAAAGTTGAAAATAGAAAGAAATCATGCAGTCTCGACAAGGCATTTGTAACAAGAGTCAGAGTATCAAGATGGAACCACGGCTGACTGGAAAACACCAACATCTGGGTAAAAGGGGAAAACCAAAAGTTTTGACCTTAAATACAAAAATTATCTGAAAATCAAAACTCAAATATGCAGTCAGGGACTTGATACAATTTCTAGTTGGGTTTCTTGTTGGTCTGTCATTCTCTATTTCTCAGTTTATTTATTCCGTGATATGCCATCTCTTGCCAATCCATCAAGTCGGACATGTAGTCCATCATGAAAACCAGGCTTATCGGAGGACAATGATGAAAAGCTTAAAGTTTTTGTTGAGAACTAGATATTGAAAAGTAATTTCTTTGAAAAACCATAGGATAAGAAATTTATATGGATATATATAAGCCCTAATTGAGACCAGTCTTCTACAATCCTAACAGACATCGTGATTTTTGTTTTCTTCAGATGTGCCATGGTATGCTACAGTAAATTACTGGAGGAAGTATACATAAGGGGCAAGAAAATTGTTTTGGTTATGATGCCATCTGTCCGATGCTAGCTGACTGCTGAAGCAGTGGAAATGGAAATTAATATAATACAGTTTCTGTAATCTTCTTAAATCTCAAATTAAATTAGCATCAGGATTGGCACTTTTAGACTGAGTTGATGGCTGTGATTATGGTTCCTTCTTTAGTTTCATTTATTGTTAGCTGCTATTATATGTTCATTAAAAAGTAATTTAATAAATCATGGGATTTCCTGCCTGTAAAACAATTATCAGAATGAAGAGTGACGGCAATGGTTGGGGAATATGCTGAAATTTAGTAACCCTTTGTGAAGACAAAGCAGGACACACAAACCTTACTATTTAATTAAAAACTATTTAGTATAATAGTGCTTTCCTCTACTCTCTGTAATTAAGTGAAGCAGAATTTGAGGCATCTTCTGGGTTCTAACTCTGTCTCTGCCATGGGTGAGTGTGCAAATGTCACTTGCGTCAATATTTTTGGGAATCAATGCTGATTAATCTGTTGGTTATTCAGATAGGACGACTGGGCAACATCATGACACTGGGGACAGGAATTCACAATTCTCTTACACAGGTGAGTACTGAGGACTGTACTAAATGATTTTAAGGAATCACTGACCAATTAATTTAAAAATTTCAGAGGCCTCTGCGTATCCAAATACAGACTCTGAACTTCATTATGGCATGGACGTATGTGAAGCCATTCAGGACCGGGTGCTTTTTAGTGGCCTTTCTGTACTGTTTGAATACCTCTATTCAACTTGCTTAAAAGGTCTCCAATCACACAGTGAGAGTGAGGAATGGTGGAGGAAGCAATGAAAGTTTGGTGAGGGGGAATGGGGGAGCCTGAGAGAAAAAGAGAGAGATTGTTCAGACAGGCAGAGAGCATATGAGCAATAACTGGGACTGTGTTTATACTGTCATGTTAGCTTAGGATTCAAGGTCACACTCAATGGTTTCCTCATTGCTTACACATTAACGTTCACCCTGGCCTTACTGGCTGTCAGGCAGAGCTTGGATCTGACCATGAACACAGCTGCATACACACTCTGCAAAAACCTAATGATTCTGAGGTCTAGAGAAGAGTCAAAGTTTATGTGGAGAGAGCTGAAAGAAGCAGGCTGATGAGGGATGAAGTGAGATAAATGATGGAGTGCTGGACAAGGAAGGGTTAAGCTCGGGGAGATTCAAGAGAAAGCAGGATGGTAGCCAGGCCAGCCTGGAAGACAGAGGAGACAGTTGTCTTCTTCAAATGGAGACTGTGTCAAGAGGTTTTCCCTTAACTTCACTGAGATGCAGATTACCAGAAGCCACCCTCCTCATATGGTAAGCTGGTGTGAAGCATGGAGAGAGCTACTGACAGCAGCCATCTTCTCTGACAGGTCCTCTGGTCAGCACACAGCCCAGGGCGCTACCTGCCCGAGGAGACTTGTGCTTCTTATCAACGGTGGAGAGAAATTCTCAGCACAAAGATGCGACAACAGCAACAATTGTCTTTCCTGGAGGCCAAAATAAATAATTCCAGTTCATACAATATCTTATTAAAACAGACAAATATTTCTTAGTAATAGTAGTAGCACAAGGAATTAACGTAACTCCGAGCACCCTCTGAGGACAATGCAGCCTTCAGAGCCAGCGAACACACCTACACTGAGTATGATGTGTGCCTGTATGACTCAAAGATAATATTTACAGCTGTGGTGGTTCGGTTCCTCAGAGCATGCCATGAGCCTTCCTTTCACACTATATTATCCTAGACTGCATTGTTCTGCAAGGGAGACACTGAGTCTGGCTCCTTTTGGAGGATGCTGGGAAGCCAGAAAATGTGCATGTGGTATTGACTCCTAGAGGATCACTCTCATTCATCTCAGAGGTGGCAGGCTCATTGCAGCTAATAATTCCTCCTTCAAAACCTGGCTCCTCACCATCTTCATAAACCCTGAAGCAGATATAATAGTACCCTCAGGCCCTCAAGAATGCTCATACAGCAGAGAATGTGATTCATAGGCTTATTCATTATGTTTTGCCCCTTTAAAAATCAAGAGGAGAGTCCAGGTACACTGCATACATGAGTTCATTCCCATTTGATGAGAAAAAATGTTTGCCTGTCCTGGAGGACCAGACATTTCTGATAAACTTGGAATTGAAGGAGCTGGTGTACAAGCAGTTGAGAGTGCACATGGTGAAGAATTAGGAATAGTCAAAGTTTATATGGAGTGAGATGGACCAACTGGAGGATAGACTGAGATAAATGATGGAATAATAATTAGAAATAAGAAGATTTAGAAGGATTAAGCAAGTAAGCAAGGAACAGCAATCAGATGTCCTCTGCAGTCAGGGGCAGGCACCATTTGGCTGCCTGTTGTAGTTACATGGCAGAAGGAGAGAAAAGATCCCTGTGGCAGTTAGCACTGAGTGGCCGCAGTTACGGTATTTAAGCTTCATATATTAGCTGACTTCTCAAATTTACAGTGGCTGAAAACATCCAAGTCAGAGTATGCAGGCATTTGCCTATCAGGTGCAGAGGGCAAATTCTCAAAAACAGTATAGACTGTTCTCATGTTGCAATGTTTTCCAAATCTAGTACTTATTTTGTTTATTATTATTATTTTATGAAATGTATTACAAAGGTTTCTACAAGCCTGAATCATGACTCAGGATGTACTAGATACAGTAAAAATAGACAGTTTTTATCTTCAGGATAGTCAAAATATATGACAGGAGACTGCAGAAGGAAACAAACACAAGAGACAGTGAGATACATGATTAATAAGGTAGACACGTACAACCTTTAGGTCGTAGGTTTAGTCACTTGCAGATATAGGACATGGTCTTTCACTGTTCTGCATCTGTTTCAATGGAAGGTATTAACTGGTTAGAAGATGTATCTTCTTCAAAGAAAAGTCACAATAAAAAAATATCTTTCCTTCCTAGAAATTGAAACAGCTTCAACACTAAGACAAGTCATTACTTAGCATTCAGTGGTTTTTACCTTATTCGAATACTGCCTTTCTGCCTTACCCACCTGAAGGGAGCTGCACAATACACGGGAGGAGTTGTTTAAAAAGGCTTCCTATGAGACATGGGGAATAAGAAATAGGTATAATGGTAAGAGTCCTTAGCAGAATGGAGTGCTGGACAAAGGTGTGCCGTGAAAAAAAAAGAATAGTGTCATAAAAGGAAAAGTAATCTTGGAAGGGAGACCTTAAAGATGATACTAAAGAAGACAGGAAGCTTTGGAGGTCATTTGAGGTAAACAGAAACAACATGATCCTTATAGCAAAGAGAATTTTATATCCAGCAAATACAATTCACCGTCTTCTTAAGGACCTGCATAATAATTTGCTGGTGAGAGAGAAGCATTTCTTCTCACTATGTGGTCATTCAAACCATGCTAACATACTGGCACCCTGTGCATGTTATGGGATTGCTTCTTGGTGAATACTGAATAATTACTCTTAGCACTGGAGAGATTAATAGCATGAAAATTAAGCTTCTCTAAATGCAATCTTGATTATTAGAGCTCTGAGTATGTTGCTGGGAATGCATTGCTCAAGTGTTCAAAAAAGTGCACAGTATGTACTGTGTTATCAGTATTTTAAAAGTTAAGAGTTTTACAGGAATTTCAGCATTAAACGTAATCCCATATGAAACACTCTCCAGGAGCTAATCTATTGCCATTTCCTGTTTATATAACTAGATCAACCATAATGAATTAATAAAAATACATGGCAACTCTTGATGCACTTAGCAAAGCATGTACCGCTGACACATCCTTGAGATGCCTACTGGCTTATACAACACATTTCTTTTGCCCACTGCCTAGGCTTTTTGAAAGTAATCTCTTATTTTGGTACTTACCTCAGGCACAGAGCTACATGGAGGGGATGTACTTCTCTCATGCCCAGATTAGGTCCTGGGACAGATTAGGTCCAGAACAGACTGGACTTTTCATCCTGGTAGATCTGGGGTGCCTCTGTGCAGAACCAAGGATCTGGAAACACTGAGCAGAGACACAGCTGTTTGGTACTTTCTCCCTCAGTGTCAGACCTTCTGAACCTCATACTGGCCATTACTGACCTGCTTCCACACCTCCTCACACAGTGAGAGGGAATTGTGGCTTCCTATGCGGGGCTGAGTGAGGACACAGTGCCAGCACAGATCAAGCGGTGTGCCCCAGCCCCTCTTGGAACAGGAACCAAGTTGCATATGCAGCAGGACTCTCAGGCTTCCAGTCCTTGGGACATTTCCATGCTTCACCTTTTCCTGTTGTTGGCGTGATGCTTTCTGATAACTATTTCTCCATCCAAACTATAGATACCTTAAGGACCTGCTCCCAGCAAGACGCAATACAGGGGCATTTTTGTTGTGGGTTGTATGGACTCTCAACTTGCTCAGGACAAGCTTATGAGCTCTGTGTCAGCACTGGCCAAGTTACACTTATGTTGGATCTGTGGTTAACTAGCACTTATGTTTCCTAGATTTTTCCATTACCTATGGTATCCTGGACCTCTTTCAGTTCAGATAATGGAGTGTTAATAAAGGTCTTTTTACTGTAATTTGCATTAAAAGTGAGACAAACTTTTTTTAAGGAAAACACATATTTTTCCCTCTTGCATTTGTAAAACAGAGAAAGGGGTAAGACCCACATTTAAAAAATAATAATGAAGAATAGCAAAAGAATAATGATGGAAAAATCAACTGTGAAGTCATTTGGGAGGAAGAGAGAACAGGGCAGAAATATCCTGCTGTAACTGTTCCATGGCACCATACAACTGGAAAAAGGGTTCTTTTAGTTAACATTTCTTGTTAATACTCAGTTGCCCAATGTTTAACTAATTCTTTCAACAAAGTTTTGCAATGACAGTTCATTCTTTTTTATTTTAAAGGGCAAACCTCTAAAAAACTACATGAAGAACAAGGAACTGAACTTATAGGACAAAGTGTGTCACTGGGTGGAGTCCCGCTATCACTGTTCCGTGAACTTTGATAGTGAATGTGTCCCAGATGAAGACCAGCAAACCCCCATGATTCTCTCACAAGTGGCCTCATCAGATTTTTTTCATGTAAAAAACAATTAAAAGATTTTTAGTCAATAATGAAAAGCCTGCACTAAAATGGCTTTACTTTGATGTGACAATTACAAAACAACTGCTTAGCCTTTTAATTGCAAGTTGAAAAAGAAAGGGAAATTTTCAGCCTTGAAATTTTGAATAACACCAAGTCCAACAAGGTTTTTTATTTTTGAGATGGGAGGCTGCTACGAGAAACATTGCAGGAGATAAAGGGACCTTGCAAGAGCAGTTGACACGTCTATGTGAGGGACCTGTTTGTCAGAAAAGTTATTTGCATTTTTCCAAAATGACAGTCATCTGTCAGTTAAATAACAAGGATAAGAGCTTTATTTTTGGTTTCATTCCAGGAAAATGTAAGGATTTTAAGCTCAGAAATATGCCAGGTTTTCTTTAAAGTAGCTATTGGTACAAAACAAGAAGTTATAACAGGAAATGCCTATTTGGTAACAAAAACTTATTTTCAATTTAACTGTAAATTTTTGAAACAGCAAATGTTTATACACAAATTGGGCTGGGTAGATGTTGAGAAATCTTTGGAAAGACAGGAAGAAGATATTGCTAAGCAACTATGAAAGCAAAGTACTCACAAAACTCGTACTCTCATAAACATATACATTTTCTTTTACTTTTCAAAAATATCTTGCTTTAGTAAGAAATTCACCAACTGGTTGTCTTCTGAGAACTCATGGGGTTGTTGCAAAATGCAGCTTGCTTTCTTTAATTTTTAAAAGGCAGAGATTGGAAGGCTGTAATACTGGTCACACAAAATATGGACAAAAATCACATATAAACCATGTAATTTTCCTTGAAAGCAGTGTCTGGCAGTGAGATCATAAAAGGCTGGGTTTTTTTTACCCTAACAAGGATTAGCAGTACTTTGTTCTGTTTGTTCTGTTCCTTATCTGTCATGATTCTTGCTTCTTCCTGACTATTTTTTTGAAATCCTGTGATGTGTTGAATGTCACCCCAGTTCTTATGACTGTACGCGTTACCATCAACCTCAATATTTTTAGATAACGTATTATTACAACTGAATTATTTCTGCATTTGGTGGCTTTTTCTCTTTCAATAATTTTGTTTTGCTCCTTACAGCGGCTGTTTCCCAATTCTCTGAACATCCCTGTGTTTGATGGCACTCCA
Source organism: Fulmarus glacialis (assembly GCF_000690835.1). NCBI lineage: Eukaryota > Metazoa > Chordata > Aves > Procellariiformes > Procellariidae > Fulmarus > Fulmarus glacialis. Next base: position 61,428 of record NW_009214725.1, read on the forward strand.
TTTAGATAACTACATAATCATTCCACATCTCACTGTGATGGCAAGTCTTTGGAAATTCTGAGTTAGGACTGCCTGCAGGATTAATGCATGAAAGAGCTGCCAGGCTCTTTGTGAGTGCCTGGAAACAGGAAAACATCTACCATCCATCTCCTGAATGTTGTCCAGCACCTTGTTCTTTCGGGGGTATAAGACAGTATCTTAAATCCTGAGTAACATTCTACATTAATTTGCACTGATGCAGCTCTACCAGAGGTGATTCATTTCCATTACTATCACTGATAATAACACAGTTATATATGATGGGCCAGGTTCTTATTTAAGTCAAGGGCTATTACATGGCAGAATGGGGTGAAGTGGCCAGGACATAATTAAGAATAATTCCCCAGCTGCCAAAGAACTGTCTGGAACCTGGTGCTGGGAGACAGTGTAACAGTCCCTTACAGTATTTTCCATGCTGTTTCTCCTGCTCCAAAAATCAGACAGTGCTTTTTTATCTTCAAAGAAATGGAAAAAAAAAATTAAAGTTTGCTCAACACTCTATTCATTTTGTGTGTATATATGTAATATGAATTATGTCCAGTAATTGCTGACAAATCTGAAATGCCTACATCAGTATATTGACCATCAATAAATGAGAAGTGACAGTAAATATATGGTTGGCTGCTCCACGTATTTCTGAATAAGACTGCTGTAGTTAAGACTGGAAAAATGCAGGGCAAAAGCTCAAGTACTTTCGGTGGGAAAACATCTCTAGAATTTTATTTATTCTTTAAATTGTCTTTTGATTAACTTTGTAGATCACTACGTTCCTAGCATAGGTTAGTTATTATTTAATTAGAAGATAGAGACAAAGAAGAATCCTGTTTATAACTCTTAATCTACTTAAGTTATTATCTAACCAGCAGTCCTGAGAGAATATTCAACATATTGAACTGATTCGTGCATGCTTCATTAGCTCTTTATATCTTAACTGTACATAATCATTCCCAGCTCTGTCATGGTTATCATGGTGGAATTTCCACTGAAGTCAATGAACTCTGAGTGTAAATTGACTGCAAAACAGTGACTGGGACAAATTCTCTCTTTATCTGAAACCTTTGAAATGCCATTGGCTTGAGTGGAATTGCTGGAGACATGACTGAATTTGGTTTAATTTTCTGGTATTTATTCAAGTTAGTGCCTGGAGTTCTCTCATTTAATTTTAATATTTTGAGCTGAACTTGACAAATACTGATAAAAATAATGCCTTTAGGGTTTGGTTGAAAAGCCTTTTTGTGACAACCTGAAAGATTTCTGTTAGCATCAGCAAGCCCTTGACTGAGCTTTTAGTGGCCATAGAGGAAAGGTAATTGAAAACATCAGTCACCTAATAGGATGCTTGAAGAATGGTAATTTTTTCATGGATTTTTAAAAATACAGCTAAAAGTTTATGGCATTCAGATTTGTGCAAAATACAGCCATTTAAAATATATGTGAAATGAAATAATATCCTTTTGTTTCATTCCAGGTTCAGGCCACATTTTCTGACCTTTTGTCTCTAGAATTAAATGAAAATAAGAGGAGAAGGGGAAGAAGGACAGACCTAGAACAGTCCAGACTTCTTCTATTCACCCTGAAAAAGGGGAAGTATTTGAAATGAAATTATTCCATCAGATGCTTTCTTCCTTACTTCCCTCCTTCCTTTCTTTTTCTTTCTTCTCTCCCTCTTTCCATCCCTTCTTTTTTCCTTCCTAAAGGAACAGATTTAAAGAAAATAAAGGTTTAAAGGGAAATCTTTAGCAGCTTTACTGCTACAGGCACAGAGTTTGCAATTAGAGCACTTTCCAGTCAACAGAGAAGAGCAATTACAATGTCTAGAACAACCACCTAGCATGGGATTTATTTAATCTAATTTTAGCTACATAAAGTTTAGATTTCTAGTCAAGGTAATAATTTAGGCTCCTTTTATAAGCAATGTAGGGATTTAAGTGCTTTCGGAGGAATATTCTTCCAATTTATGTTGATATCTGGCCTACAAAGAATTGAGCTGTCCTTGGGATGTTCTTTCTCTCTGTGTACAGAGGGAGTCTAGCTGACCAGCTTAGACCAAATACTTGGCTTTTGAAGATGGTTAATGATAGCCAAGTGAATGGCAGCCAAGCTGAATATGGCCATGTGCACTTCCATCTGAGATATCAGAAGACCCATTAGTTTTCCTCTAAAGCAGGTTCAGCAGGGACTGTGGATCACATTGTGGTATGCAGAGTTTTTCAGATGATTCTGGTGAGGAACCAATCCTCTTTTTTTAACTAGCACCGTAAAAATATTAGAGACCAATTTTATTAAAAAGAAAGTGCATTTTGCAGCTTTTTTGTGTATGTCCTCTTCACACTGTTACTTAGCTTTCATGCACAGAAGAATCTATGCTTTTTGACTTCCACAGATCTTCACTGTGGAGTTAATTTGAACTCCTCTTTGATTTTACATCTTATCTACACACAACATTTGCTCACCTGACTTTGGTGATGCTGTAGTTTCAGGATTATTGACCCAGCCAGGGATAGTGATAAGAGGATGCCACATTCATTCAGTTCATTGTCTTCCAAGCAGAATGCTGGCTGAGTCACTTGCATACTAATAATTCCGCCATCCTTTTCCACAAGTCTCCCTTTTTATGCTCAGAAGAGAGACTGACAAGTCCCATGACAATTCATTATTTGGGGAGAACTGTAGAGGCTTTCTGGAGGGTAAAGTCACTTGCCATGGCCCCAGAATTCCCAGCCATACGCGAGCATGAACACAGTGGGAGGACCAACAGCTTAAAAAAGACTTTGCATAATGTGGGTAGTCAGAGCAAAATGAAGACTTTCTTTCAGCATCAATACATCTTTTTACAGGTTTCTGTTGCCATAAGAGGTCCCCAGCTTGCTCTCATGGTGCTACTTACTGCTAGTTGCACAGAATGATTGTAGTTGGAGGCTGACAGTTCTCGTGCATCCTTTTTCAGGAGCAATGTTAAAATGTTATTCCCGCTTTCTTACAGTAATGAACTGTACTGCAACCTTAGCAAAATTTGCAGGGTAAATAGATTCTAAATCATTAATACTACTTCCTAAAACTCCACTGAGGTTTTCCACCCACAGATTGACTTAGCCCAAACCCAGCTGGACCTGTGGTATGTGATGAGATCACAGCATTCACTTCTGGGACTGTAGGTGCAAGTTAAGAGACTATCAGCATTGCTGTTGTGAATATCTTTCTGAGGATTTATAATTTAGTTTTTAAATATGCATCAGTCTGAAACTTGGCATACATGGAACATTTGGTTTTAAAGGGGAGAAAAGACTTTAGGTAATCAGTTATTTTTCAAGTTTTGGAATTTTTTTCTGACATTCGTGCTATAGTACTAGAAGAGGCAGTCATTAAAACTGAAATATTGCAAGCTCTTTCTGTGGAAGATGTGGTGTGCTGGCAATTAAGAAAATCTAAAGAACAGAGTCCTTAAATAAAATGCAAAGACACACACCTGGTTTTCATATTTTCATCGTGTTTGCATGCTATGTCACATGAGGTATTTATAACAACACTTGCTGTACCATATCCACGCTATATATTCCCATGACACATTTTCATTATGCTTAACGCTGAAGTACTAGTGGCTCCACTACGCTCTGCTCTACCAAATGACATGATGAAGCCTATAATGCTGTAATTCTGAGGTTCCCTTCCCTTTACTGCTCTGAATCAAAACTCACAAGAGAAAATCATGCCTCTAGATGAGTCCTCTTTTAGCAGGTACTAGTATTTGAAATTAGAAGTAAGCCTCATAGGATCAAAGTATTTAATTTAATTGAACTCGTGTAACTAAGCTATCATTGTTGCAACGTACCCACAGACATAGGATTTGAAATGTGAACTGTGTACCCAGGCAGAGTGAAGGAGGGGAACACAGGGTAACACCTGGAGTTCCTGATTCAAGACTGGGCACTGGTGACATAGTTCACAGCAGAAAGGATCCTTAAATCCATGGTGTCTGCTGAGTGTCAGAGGAGCTCTTTTCCCTTTACTTTTGGTCCAGCCATCAGCCAGTTCTGACCACTGAGGGCAAATTCTTTTCGCCTACTGGGAGAGTCGTCTTTATTGATTTAAGGTCACACGGAGATGTGATGTGCTGGACCTAAAATTTCAAATTTAACTCTTTGTCTGCACTGCCCAGCAGGTTTCAAGTTATAAAAGCTCTAATTAGCTGACACTATTAGCTCAGGTCAGGCTTGGTTATAGTCTTGGAGGAATAGACACAGCTTTTGTCAACATTAATGTTAACTGCCTCCCAGACCCACATCTCTCTCTGTCACCCTTCCCTCCCCTCCTCCTGGCATCTGAGGGTAGCAGGCATCTCACCTGCTCAGGGCAGCCAGGGTACTGGTGCTGTGAAGTTAAGTACTTGTCTGCACTTGGAAATTAGATGGTATTAACTGAATGGTGTGAAGTGAGTGTGCCATAGCTGCTTCAGAATAAATCCATATGTGCACGAGCCCTGTAGGCTGCCCTAATCTCTTCCAGCTGGCTGCGACATCCAAAGGGACATCCCTAGGCAGCTGAAGTAACAAGCTCTCTTGCCATGTCCCCTCTGTGCCACCTCTCTGGAGCAGAATCGCAGGGCTCTCCACTGATCGACTTTTGCCAAGCTGAAATTTTCCTACTCATTCCTCCCATTTGTTTTCTTTCTCTTAGCCAATTTCTTATCTATAAGCATACTTTGCCTTTTACTGCATGATCTCTTAGTTTCCTCTACAGCCTCTTGGGAGGACTTTGTCAAAGGCTGTTCAAAAATTAAGATAGTTACGTCATCCTGCTCTCTTATCTGCTCTTATTTTGACATACTCAAGCTATTCTCCTGCATTGGGATGGGGGGCTGGGTTAATGAAATGGAAATAGCAGTACCACTGAGCACTTATAGAGCAATACCTTTAATAGTGCTTATTTAATGCCAGGTTTTGTATTTACTTAATTAGTGATAGAAGAATCTTTTATATCTTTCCCAGCTTTGTGTCCTGGTGGCAATCTTGGCTTGACATTTCCCTTGAATGGGTCAAAAATGAGTTGAACAGGGTGACTGTTAGAATGAGAAAAGGATAGCTTTTTAAAAGTAAACATCAGTAGCATTTCTATTTTTTCCCGGCAAAATTTAATGACACCTTTACAGCCAATTACACATTTTTGCCTTCCATTCCATTTTCTGTTTTCTGTCTTTCTTTTTTTCTCTTTCTGTCTTTTTTTTTTTTTTTTGTGTTAAAGCCCACAAATGGGGAAAAGATAATGGTTTACAATCAATGCTCATGGACCAGACAGCTAATCTGAACTTAACTAAAAAGTCAATATTTAGCTGTCCCTTATCAGTGGAGAAATGTCAAGCACAGAGGTAGACATGAACAAATTTCCAACTTATTTCTCTTTCTTATGCCTCAGCATTCAAAGCTTCATGGAAGAGTTTCAACATCAGATAAGACAAAACTGCCTTTGAAAAAAACCATATAACAAATGACAAACTTGCGGCTGCAGAGACTAGAGTTTATGAAATGAAAACGTCGCAAATTCATTCTAATCTCTCCTCGCACATTCCATTGGTCACCTTCCAGTCTGTGTGATGCTAGCAGTTGATAGTTAAACACTGCAGGCAGTCTTCAAGAGATAGCAGCAGGAAATGTTTTCTCGCTGAGTGAAGTTGTAATTTGTTGCCACCCAAAACAAAATTGACATAAATCATTTTGAATTCTAAAATTGCTAAGGATTTTAACATACATTTGAGGTACTGACTGGGAATCGTGCTGTTGTGCAAGAACAAGTCTCACAGCAAACAATTTTTGTAATTAAAAATTTGTTTGTTAACTTATTTATCAGCTCACAATGAACATCACTTTAACGAAGTCTGTGATTCATTTAGCTGTCTTGATTTTTGTAAAGGAACAACTAATGGAGTTACACCAGTAAATAGTGGAGTCACACCAGTAAAGAATTTAACCTTTGGCTAGACATCGGAACTGCTTAGTTTATTCCCATTGCCATTCACTTCATGGGTGATCTCTTAATTTTAAGACATGATGACCCACATCTCTCAAGCATGGTCATGGGGCTTCCTGGACTAGGGGGTGAAACAGTGTTTTTAAGAATCTTCACAGCACACGGAATCCACTAGCTTTGTGTTTAGGTAGTTTCAACATCTGTCTATACTGGTCTTTGTGGATGGGAGGGAGGGGATGGATGAAAGGCGGGCTGTGGTGTGCAAAGCTACTGTTCTGGTGCTTTATGCTCTTTTTCAGTAAAATCTCCTTAGGGAAACAAGGAATTGGGGGAGTGAAAAAGTCATGTTGGACTACAAAATGTTACATAAAAATGTTGGTAAGAATAAACCCAACAGGGAGTAAAAATAACTGCATGACTAGCACTTACTAAAGCTTAAACATAACAGAAGAAAGATTGCCAGGGACTCCTCAAGATTGAAACAGTAATGGGAAAAATCAGAAATTAATAGCTATATTTGGATCCTCAGAAGTGGTCTTCATGCATACACCAAACATAAGCATTTTGTTTAGGTTTGCACCACTGTTCTGAACATTTTTGATAGAGTAATGACATCACCAGACTTTCCATGGTCCCCAGGTATTTATAACTTGGTTTAAATTTTGGAGGAATCCCTATCAAAATTAAAATCTTAACTTTTACATTGCAAATACTTTAATTTTTTTTGTCCCTTCTCTTTCCTTTTATTCAGTGAGCAATAATCTCAAAAGATGAGATTAATACAGGGAAAAAAGACAACAAAGAATCTGCGTAAAGTTTTCAGCAATGCTTTTGGAAATACTTCACTAATGAGTCCATTTCTTTTGTGAAAATGTTTGAGATTAGCAGTGTGTGTGTGCGCACTTTATCAAAGTAACATCTTGGAAATGCAAACATTTTATATATTGCTACTTCTCTACTGTATCTTCAAAGATATTTAACTTCTGGCGCTTACACACAGCAGAGCCAGAAAATGTTGGACAGATATGGATTAGATTATAATTAAATAATATTAATGTAAATTAACATTGATATTTTCCTTGGAATGGAATATAAGATAAATATGTTCTAAGTTAATAATATTGCATTATTTTCACAGCCTGATCACTCATACAATAAAGCTTTATGTGCACTGAATTAACACACTTTGCTGCTTGGAATCACTGCTATTTTACGTTCAGTTCATAAGGAGCCTGCAGAAAAATAGGTACACAGTTTGCACTTCAGTGTAACCGTACAGTTATTCTACTTTTGTTTGCATGTGCTTTCAAGATAAACAAAAAGCCTTTTTGGTTCTGGAGTGTATCTCCTTTTCTTAGGAAAAAATACCTGTAAATGATGCCGATGTTTATTATCACACCTCCGTTCCACTGGACATTTTGGAAGGTTTGGAGTCCTACAGCTGGGGTGTGGATACCAAGGTGTCACTGTCATGGATGAGTGCAGGATGTTTGGAAAGGATAGGCAGGGAAGAGGAGGGAAATTTTTGCTCCATATAAAGGAGCTCTTTTCCTGCACAGAGCTCCAGTGTGAGAGCAGAGGAGTGTCTGCGCATATTCTTTGGGTCAAGATCAGAGGGGAGGATAACATTGCTGATGCTGTGGAGGGGTCTGTTATAGGCTGCCTGACCCTGCCCAGTATCCCCATGCTATTCACTTTGCTAACAACCTACACTGTCCTGTATGCTTGGTAGTCAAATGACCACGAGAAGGTAAACTAAATTCAGGAACTACCAGTTTGTCCCAGCTGCCTGTAGAAATAGTGAAATTCTTACATCTAGTGACTGAAATGCGTGGCTGAGCTTTTTCTGCTGACCCTGGGTATCTCCTAGTGACTTATTTCAGAGAAGGCTGCCATTGCATTCATCACAGTATGACAAGATGTATCAAAGGAAGAGAAAGGTTGCTGAATCAAAAAAGTGAAGAGCCTCCAGCCCTCCATCTGGACTGGCTTTAGCTGCATTAGGGGAAACACAGCCAGAGTGGAAGAGATTATCAGATATGTCTGCCTGATATATCTGTATAGATTTCTTTTCTACACAGATGTCAACTAAGGGAGTTCCGAATTACAAATTATATATGGGACAACTTGTTACCACCTTTTCCTAAGCTAAAAAGTTGGTCATTTGATGTGAGCCAAAGGTATAGGAAATTTGCTTTTGATAAGTGGTTGCAATTCTGGTATAGAAACATGTTTAACAGGTAGATTTAACATACTGTTTTGTTCCTTTACTAGCTCTTTCTATCATGTCTTTAAATCTGATTGAGATTTTTTTGCAGTTGAAATACAAATAAAGGAATTGAAAAATATTATTTTTGGATGGCTTCCTACTGAGAAATGCACAAATTAAAGCCAAATAATTTCAAATTTTGAAAGACTGTATATTTCAAACGCAGAATTTCACCCATTTAGACCTTCAGTAAGTATCTTTGTCCACCTGGGTTTATTTTATAGAAAGGCTTTCCTTTTTGATTTTCAGACGCCAAGAAATGGAGAATCCTTCATTTTTCTTGGCAGCTTTTTCCAAGGAGTAATCACCCATAGCTCTTAAGATATGTTTCCTCTTCCTAGTTCTGTTTCAACTGTTGGTCTTGGATCCATTTTTCTTTGGTAGGCTAAGGAGCACATTATTAACATCTGGTAAGTGCTTAAAGAATAATGTCGGGTAACTCCTGCATCTTCCTTTTGACAAGCCGAAGAGATGGACTTTAAAACATTCTCAATAAGGTACTCATTTAAAGTCCCAAGTTATTTTTGTGGCTTCTCTTTGTAACATCTCCAAGTTTCAAGACCCTTTTTCTAATGCAGATACCAGAAATAAACTTGATATTCCAGAACTGATCTTGCCAGAGCTGCCCATAAAGACAGAACGATTTCCTCGCTCCCAGCTCTTCTTTTTTCTTTATCCAGGGCTTAAAGAGCCCTTTGGATGTGGCATTGTACAAAGGCCTCGTGTTTAGCCTGTAATCAATCATAACTTACAAATATTTAGCCGCTGCCTCCCAAAGGTCTCATCCCCTCCAAATACAACCTCTGTTCTTTGTTCCCAGCTCTATGACTCCATGACTCAGAAAAAGTCTTTGAGACACAGAATACTTGGAAGCTGAAGAAGTGGTCTGGGGAAGTGCCACCATTGCATGCTCATGTCAGGGCACTGCGTGGACCAGGGGCTCCCACAAATGCGGAGCTCAGTGGGGCCCCTGGCTGGGCAGGGCAGGGCTGTGGGGAGCTGGAGACCAGCTCTGCTGTGGGATCACTGGGGCAGGGACTGACGGCCCCGGAGGTATGGGTGAATTGCTGTCCTGGGTTGTGGGCATGGTGGCAGAGCCCCTGGGGGCTGGGAGGGGAAAGTAAGGGCTGTTGGTGTCCTGAGGACACAGGCAGTTCATCCGCCTCTTACATGTCTCTCCAGGTACCGAAGTTGACTGCATCTGGAGGTAGGACATGATGGAGGGTAGGCTTCAGGTCTGGCCAGGCACAGCCACTCTTGTGTTGTTGATTTGAATTGGGCCGACACTGGTGCTCCTTCTGGACACCTCCAATAAGGTCACTGGCAGCTTTAGTGCTTGTGCTTGCAACTTTTCTCTCCTCCCTGGCCATACTGAAACGCACAATGTTAGCTTCAACACCATTGACTGAGATGACCTACTCCAACCTTCTGTGGAGAGTCAAGATATTTATGGTTTATCCCTGAATAACCTGTGTTTTTTTGATTTTCCCTTAAGGAACCTCCAGAAAGCAGATACCATCACCTTCCTGTTTTTTCTCTTGCAGTGATTGCCTGCTTTTGTCATTTAGAAAGTTTTCCATCTCATCTGACTTTTATCTTCTTTTCAGCAAAATAAACTGATTTGTTCTGGTCCTGCCCCTTCTGCACTTGGAGAGCAGTTGTCTTCTTGGAAGACTTTTCTTATGCATCCCTTAGTTCTCTATTTCTTAGGCTAAAATGGCAAAATTCTTTTAATCATCCTACAAAAGTAATTCTTTCTAAATTCCGTATTTTTATTCTTCTCCTGGCTGTCTCTTATTTGTATAAATTTCTCTTAAAGTGTAGTGCCCCAACAGGATCCTATACTATTGTTGTGATTTTACCAGCTCCAGCTGAAATTATTATGACCTAGATCTTGCATATGACACTTTTATTAATACTTAAACAGCATTTAAGTATCATTGCCTTAAATATGAGCTTTTTTGAGCTAATATATGAATATAATAAGTATATAGATATACATTGGAGTCAAGTGCATTTTATGCCATTTGCTCACTTGGTAAACTCAGTGAAGGACACTTTCTGTTACATTAATTGGGGAGAACAGTACAGCAAATTAAGGAATGGGAGCCTGGATCTTAAACATTTTTGGCTTTCATTATTTTTGTCTTAGTGTAGCTTTTTCTATACAAATGCATGTGTAGGCTCCATTGTCTGCTTTGCATCATTCAGCTGTCTGACTTGGTATGCTCTAGGTCAGGTCACATATATATCATTTCTGAGCAAGGAAATTCTTTATTTTGGATCAAGTAAAATAACCTTGACTTATCACTAAAAAGAATAATTGTCTGGAATGTCTGCTTTTAAGTCTACTGTTACGTGCTGCAAATAAATTCTTGTGTGAGTGATACAATAAGCAGGGATATTTCTGAGTGACAAAACAGGCAATGCAAGCTGTAAGTAGTGTGAAATTTTGTGTCAACTCATCATGCTTATCATTAGTCACATAGGCAATAACAAGCAATCAGTCACTGACATGGGATAACTGAAAATGGTATTCTAAAACATTTCTTGAAAATAGATCATATTTCATGATGCTGGCTCCCAGCTTTTCTTTGTGCATGTTTTGGATTATTCATTGTGTAAGAGCCAGCTATAAAATATAGTAAAAGGCATGATAGATTTGACTTTGACAGATGATGTCTTTTCCTCTGTTCAAACATCATCAGTCAGAGCTAACATGGGGTTTCAACATTACCACACTGCACTCAGCGAACTAAAGCACAGACTTTGTGGAAAATGCATGTTTTTTTCTGAAAACTACTATTAATGCTCCAACTAAAAAAAAAAAAAAAAAAGATATTTTTATCTCTTATGGATATTTACACCCAGTAAATGACCTTTTTTATCCTCTTTGGGATTTTTCTGAGAAAACATTTTTCTCCAGTGAGAAGACATTTTGACCGTAATATTCATTCTTTTAAAAAGTACTGATGTGGTGCCAAATATGAGATGAAGTCTAAAGAAGAAATGAAAGTATTTGTCTTGTTGCAAACCCCCTCTGGGTTCTTCTGTTAAGCAGTAAGCTAAGCGAATGAAGTGAACATTAATTTTTTGCCATTTAATGTATTTAAACAGGACTTCGTTTCTTAAGTGATGTATATTTTCTTGGAAGCCAAGGATTACATATAAAGAGAATGGAAAAAAAGTGTCTAAGGAATGCAATTTGAGGTTCATAATTGAAAACCATTAACAAAATGCTGCTAGTTTAGGATGAAATAGAGTTATCTGAAGCAGAGTTAGAAACCATTTCAATATTAAGTTGTGTCTTCTGTTAAGGTACTTGTAATCGTATTTGTCGAACAGTTGCAGTTAGCAAACATATTCATGTCTGAGACAATCTAAATAACCTCTCTGTGGAGGAAAATGAAAGGGTAATTTTTCCAAACAAATCTATTATGATGAATTGTTTGCTGACAGGCATTACTCTGAAGAAAAAAAAAAATCATATACAACTGCTGAATTTGATAAGCCCTCCATATGAGAAACCCTTTCTCCAAACACACCAGATCATAAATCCTGTATGAGACCCCCCAAATTTAGGACAAATTCCATTCTGAATGTGAATTTTGTACTCTTGGGCTGTCTCCAGCTATTTATAAATGTTATGTTTTTCTGCTACATGAACACAGCTGTATCGTTACACCTATGTGGGTTTCATAGACAGATCCAGTGTCTTTCACTAGACCAACCGATACAGCTATTCAGATTTGAAAAAGGAGAAATCTTCAAATGAACCAGATTATAATTACACATAATAAGAGGAAGGCAAAATAAAAATGATGAAAGTAAAATCTTCACAAGAGATTTAAGAAATGGATTTATTTATGTCTGTTCTGTAGGTTACCTGAGACCAAAAGCTCTTTCTTTTGCACGGAGATTAATTTCCTTTCATGTGAAGGTTCAGTCCACAGTAAACACATTCTAATAATTCATATGTGTCACATAACCCCCAACACTGGGTACCCTGGCAAATACTACAGCCTTGATCTTCTGGGAACTCCGAGAAAATTATGATAACAATTCAGCTTCCAGAATGAAGAAAAATGGAGGGAGAAGTGATTCGAGGACAGACATCATCTAACGCAAAGGAGACAGTGCAACTGCGTGTTCTTGCTTGTGTCTTTCCGGCGTGTTACCCTGGCAATTTGTAGCAGAGAGTCATCCCTTTCCTGGGACAAGGATTTGTTTCCCTTTGCTGTCAGAGGTATAGCAGGAAAATGCAACGTGAGGAACCATTTTGGGCTCGAATGGCGAGGGGAGTGATGGCACCAAGGTCAAGGTGACATAGTTACTTCTGATTCTGGACAGTGAATGGATATAAATGATAGGAATGACTGTCATGGATCACATTGAAGAGTCAATGATGTGATACGAGAGAGAGGCGAAGAGACTGTATTTAAGGTACAGTTCAAGGACAGTGGGTATACTCTCACAAGCTCAGTCCTAGACATAGAAGGAGCAGTAATGTCAAAGGGAAAAAAAAAAACACCCCAGAATTGGAATGGAATTTTATGACATTTTGCAGCATTGTATTGGGAATAGGGGCTTGCTGTAGGATGTGCATATTCCTGCGCAAAACCAAAACCAAATTAAAAGAACACGAACATGTGCTATGTATGTGTTAGACTGACTTTGAAAAGTAGCATGGGGGATTAAGGGAAAAAGAATAAATTATTAAAAATTTTCTATAATGAAAAGTGGCTACATGCAAGTTTCCAGAATAGGCTTTAAATGTTCTAAGCGGAGTATGTCGGAGTAGCAGAGGACATATTTATCCCTAAACAGAGAAGAAAGCAAGAGGAAAAAACCTGACCCCTTCCATGATTAAATAGCAGTGCTGATTATTCAGGTAGCTTCAGAAGATGGAACGGCAGTCCATAGAAAGGGGCTTAAGTGGTGAGAGAGAACAGTATGTTCTGGAAAACAAGAAAGATGCAAACAAGTTTGACAGGAGAAAACAAGTAACAGGAAATCATTTTTTTATCAAAGGCAAAAAGTCTGTGAACTTTTATCAAAGCAGCCTAATCATTCTTGCTGCCTTCCTTATCAGCAAAAACAATGTGGGAATCACCATCTTCTTAGGCATTTAAGACATGTTGATTCTGAAAAGCGGGATGAGTGAAAAAGGAGCTGCTATAGCTGCCATAGCACTGAAATTATAAATTCATTGAAATTAAATTAAAAATTTAATTGGGACTGGAAAATCATGGAATAATCTCAGTTGGAAGGGACTTCTGGTCCAACCCTTTAGTTCAGAGAACAATTCTGAAATTAGAGTGGGTTGTTCAGGGCCACGTCCAGTTGGGTGTTGAGTATCTCCAAGAAGGGAGATCCCACAGCATCTCCAGACAACTTGCTGCTCACAGTGATTTTTTTTCCCTCATTGCACCCCCTACTCCTGACACCTGGTGCAGCATTGTTGCCAGCATATGGTGACACCCATTGTGGACCAGAGAAGCTTAAGAGCACGTAAGATATTCTGGATGGCAAAACCCATGATCCCTTGGTGGTCAGGCATGCCTCCTGTGACTATTCACTCAACTCTTGCTCAGATTTTGGCTAACACACAGCTCATGCTAAGGCCTGATGTATGCTGGGAGAAGTGCCATTACGTCAAAGTGAGAGCAACAAGTAGTCAGGAGACAATGGAGAGGAAGAGATAAAGATCATTAGGCAGCCATTACCACCTGCAGCTTGCTGTCTCCTGCAGCTGAAATTCTTGCATATTGATTGCCTGGCAGCCTCTTCAGAATCCAATAACTTATGGAAATGGTAAAGACCAAACTCCCAAACTGAGAGGCATAAATACATCAGGTTATCCAAAAAGTTTTTGAAGTGGATCCAACAGCAGCCGGACATGCTAAGGCCTTCATGTTTCCCTTCATGTTTTGGGGATGCCCAAACCATGATGGAGCACGAAGGGGGAGCACCCTCACCATCGACGAGAACTTCATGACACCACCTTCATTGTTTTTCTTCCTCCAAGAACTGAGTGAGTGACTCGTACTTTTTAAAGGTAGAGTCTAGATTGTGATTATTGTGTCACATGCTAATTATCAAGAATTATTCTTAATAAGCCATCTGCAGAGGGTTCAGGTGACTGAAAAGTCTAGGTAACTGAAATTTTAGGTAATAGGAAAGCTATGCTAATTACTAGAAATTCTGTGTAACTATAAGCTATGCTGATTACTAAAATCTTTATATAATAATAAAGCTCTAAGTATAATACAACCCTGTGGTCAGTTGTCATTGTACCAAGGATCCTTAAAAGAACCCGCTTGTCCCTGAAGTGTCGGGTGACACCTCATAGTTAATATTTCCTTCGCTGCAAATTTTTTCCATTGCACCTTATCCTTTCACTGGGAAAAGCATGACCCTGTCTTCTCTATGCACTCTATGCCCTCTATACCCTCCTGCTGCGTAGCTGAAAACAGCAATAAAGTCTCCTTTAACTAACTCTTTTTAATGAAGAACAAAACCTTGAGCCTTCAGGCTCTCTTCTTGCATCTTGAACTCCAGCCCTCTGGCCATCTGGGTGGCCATCCGCTAGACTCACTCCAGTTTGTCAATGTCTTTGTTGTACGGGGGAGCCCAAAACTAGACACAGTATTCCAGATGTGGTCGCATCAGTGCTGAACACTGGGCGATAATCACTTCCCTGGACCTGCTGGCTCAAATTCTTCTAATACAGCCCAGTACGTGGTTTAGTCGTCTTTGCTGCAAGGGTGCTTGGTGGCTCATGTTCAACCTGGTGTCTACCAGGACGTCCATGTCCTTTTCTGCAAAGCTGCTTTACAGCTCCCAGCCTGTACTGGCACATGGGATTGTCCTTCCCCAGGTGCATGCAGGAGTTTGCATTTGTGTTTGTTTCAAATTTATTGCAGGAGGCTCATATAATTACCAAATAAATTGGAGGACATAGTTATAAATCACTGAAAAGATGTAAAAATATAAATTTTCAGCATAAGTGTGGCAAGGTCAATTGTGTGCAATTATGTGTGACAGCTCCTTGAGTAGGATAAAAGAAAACTGGTGAATATATTTTATGTGGACTTTCACAGTCTTTTGATAAGATCACTCATAAATTGCTAGGAAAATAAAATTAATCATAAAATGAGAAGCACAGTTCTGTTATATCTTAGAAACTGGCTAAAATGAGAAAGATGGGAAACACGGTCCATTTTCAACAATATGAACAGTTAATCACCTGTGCATTTTGCTTGTAATGAAATTGTCTTGGTTAAAACTATTTTTCAATCATTTGGAAAAGAGAATGGAAACCTGAGACAATTCCCATATGGCACAAAATTGCTTAATTTGGCAGGATTATGGAAGACTTTAAGAAACTCACAGCATAACTAAATTGGCAGTACTATGGCAGACAGTTCCATATGGCCAACAGCAAGATCACACAGACTGAAAAGAATATTTTTTATTTCTTGTGCGTATGGCTGGGCTCTAAATTCATTGTAGCCTCCTATCTCAAAAGAACTCTTGGAGTCTGTGCTAAGAGATCATTAAAAGTTTCTGTATTTTGAAAAAGGCCTTCCTGTGGCAAGGTGTATTAATTTCTGATAAGAAAAGAAATCAAAAGAGAGGATAGGTAGACAGAAGATTAAAGGATTTTATACATAGAGAAAAAGAGTTATTACAAACATAGGAGGTCCCACAGAAACAAATAACAGCAGTTCTGTAGAAATAACCAGTGAAAAAAATGAAAATTATTTAGTAAGAAACAATTAGACTTACTGTAGCAGATAGAATAATTATATATAAAGATACTCTAAAACAAATGACAAACAGAATTTTTATTGAATGCTAAAAGTACAAGAGCAGAGATACTGAATAAAGTAGAAATATAGGAAACATAAAAACTTTAAAGGAAATATTTTGCATTAACAAGCAAATGACCTATGGAAATATGTGCTGTTGGGCATAGTTGATGCTAAGAAAAATAGAAAAATACTAAAAAAGAAAAAACCTTTACAGGAATAAAAAGAAAAATCACAACTCTAGAGGGCTGAAACTATGAATCTTAGGAATGTCCTATTTAAGTATGTTCATCAGCCGTTGAACTCAGTTGAGTCTGGGAGGTTGTATGTCTTGTGTCCAAAGATTTTGACCGTCTGTTTTCTATGGACTTTAAATGAGAGATAAGCTGCTTTGCAAATCTCCCATTTTTGAATCTTTATTTGAAGCTTTTGGTATTGGCAGCATCAGAAGTGGGACTTTGGGTTAGGTAGATCCTAGGTCTGATCCAGTAGCATTTGTGTTCCTCTTACGCAATTGCCAAGAGAAGGGGTTGAAAAATTGATATAGAGACTGATATAGAGACTGCTGTGCCCTTGAGGCAGCATCTGAATGGAAGTGTGTTAATTTAAGGCTAGGAATATCTCAGCAAGGAGGAATAAGCCTGCCGATGGTGAGTTTATACAAACACCAGATAAAATTGTCTCCAGCATCTGCAAAACATGAATTTATGAAATCAGAAGCTGGGATTCTCTGATTCACCTTGTCCTAATGTAAAGGACGAAACAAGAACTGGGTGATAGTCCTGCAATGGGAGGACAGACAAGCTGACCAAATAGATCTTTCTCATCTTAATTTTGATGACAATGGAAGTGGGTTCACGGAGAAAGCTGAAATATCATCCATAACTCGCCTTCTGTGTCTTGGCATTGCTGCAGACATTTTCTGCTGAGAGACCTCTGCAGTGCAGAGGCACCATAGGCTGAGCTAAGCACATGCTGTCAGCTTTCACTGTAGATTCAATTTGGACTCCCACATTTTTTTAATGCATTTTTATGGCTCCATCCCCTACAGATATTTTTCAAAGAACCAATAAAAATAGGAAACATCAAATAAAAAGAAGAAACCTTTCACACATAAAAGCATTTGGAAGTTAATTCACTTTCAGAGCAGGTTAAAAACAGTTTATCAGAGGCAATCCATCATCTACACAATTTGTATGATTTAAAAGGCACCTACTATCTTTGATTCTTTATGATCTAATATGCAACCCTGAAGTTAACAACAACAGTAGTTTGGTCAGTTAACAGGAACTGCTAGGCACTGTTTGGAAAATGTGATATTTCCTATGCAGTAAGAGTTGTTGTGGATGAGGATTACGATATAGTACAGAAAAGTGGAGGGTTCACTTGATGTATAGCAATTCTGGTGGGTCTGATTTGTGGGACACCTACAACCACACACCTTTTTTTAAGAAATGTATATTTTTTGAAGCACAGACACATATACAAATGGATATTAGAAAAAAATTAACTTATGAAATGTTTCAAAACAATGTTGCAATTCTGTTTAAAAATCATCACACTACTGGGATATGATTTAATAAAACACAGTTTTCAGGATTTCAGGTGAACAATTTGTAGTGAAAATCAATTTCAGACATTCCATTTCTTGCAGATTACCGCTATCTCATAATTGTGAGTTATGTCTGAAAACAAGCCTTGGGCCAAAGCCACACCCATTTCCATATTTGTATTTAATTTTCAAGACCAAATTTTCCATTTTAATCCAGATTAGAGGATGTATTTTTTTCTACATGCCAAAGAAGAAAGCGCCTCTGTTTCTTCGTTGTCACAGGTTCACCCAGAGTTAGAGGTAAACCAGTTTTCAGCACCAGAGAAAACATACAAATTTCACTGTTCTATACAGTACATTTGCTGGTATTGCAAAGATCAAGCGTATGCTTCCAAGAGTATAGTCTTTATCACATGTACTTTGTACAACTTCTTCACCTATGCTAATAATTCAGTGATAATTAGACAGCTGGACCGTTTTGGTTTGCCTAAATCATATCTCACCAAACCGTCAGTCAAGTAGCAACAGATGTCACCTGTATATGGGATATAGCCATCTCTTTTGAAAAGCGAGAGGGACCCCTGAAACGCTGACATATCTTATATAGAGAGTCGCATTCCTGGCTTCTGTGCTGGGCATCCTCAGTCTCTGCACCTTCGCACTTGGATGTCATATAGTATCATTTCTGATTCTAAACAAAATGGAGGAAATACGATAACTTTGGTATACCCCAATGGCAGAAAAGGCTCGATATAGCTTTTTAAGTGACGTTTATAACATTTATACGGTGGCATTCTGCAGTGGTGTTAAGTGCACCTTGTGTGTTATAACATCTGTGAAAGCTGCTAAAGTAGTTGGTTTTGGTAATCCATACAAGACTCTTGTCATTTATTTCCAACTAAGTAGCACAGAACAAAGAAATGCTGCTGTGAGAGTGTGTGTTATGCTAGTAATAGATTTTCAGATGTTACGACCTACTCTGATGCAGAAATAATTTTTAAAAAAAAGAAATTTCTGTTCCTTCATGGTACTTCATTGTGGCCAGATGGGTTCAGAAATGATTCCCAGCAAAAAAAAAAAAATTAATTTGTCATTCAGTCTGTATTGTAACACGATTTGTTGGCACACCTTTGTGCAAAGAGGCCCAGGTTAATTGTTCATCAACATCCATCCACCTTGCAGCAAGAAGAGAAACTCTGATTCATCTGGATTTCATATCAATCCTAGATACATTCCAGAACACCAGAGAAAGCTTAGTGTTGGATCCTTGTTGTTTATTAACTCTTTTATTATTCCTAGGTAAAAGATGCCCTGATTAATATTTTCGTGCTTATTTGTCTTCTAATCTGGTGGAGCTTCACTGATAAGTTGCTCCAGTATTGCAGCATCAGTGGTGTAATGCAACACCACTGTGAAGCTGGAGCAAGAAAGGGTAATAATCTTCTTAAGAGAGAGATATGGAGTGACTTGCCCAGAATGGAATGGAAGAGAGGTGATGACATGTTTTGGATGCAAGGTCTCCTGCTGTATTCCCTGCAGACACACCTTTTCATGAAGGAAAGGGCCAGATACCTGCAAAATAGGGAACCTTTCATCTTTATCTCTTCCTTCTGAGCCTATCGAGACCTCCCCATGTGAAATTTGTACATCTGGGCGGCTGGAGGTTTTTAGAGGGAAACATGTCTGGCAAACTGTCAGGAGGAAGTTATGTACTGGGAACTGGTGAATTGGCATCAGTCCCCTGGCACTGGGAAGTGTTGTGGGAAACTGGGTTCTAGCTGAATTGCACTTCTGGAAGAAAAGAGGAATCTGAAAAGCAGCATGTATCGCAGAAGAAGGAAGCAACGAGCATGCGTATTTTCCAGCTTCTCACACAAGTTGTTGGGGTCCACAGCACCGGGACACCACCTTGCTGCATCTGCAAAAACAAAAGGTAGCAAATACTTTGCTGCCCAAGGGGAGAGTGCTATAGGAAGGAATCAGACCTGAGCTGTAGGGTCTAAGGGACGTTTTTACCATGTTTGTGGAGCAGTAGGAGCAGGAAGGTAAGTTGCCTCCCAGCTAAGGTGGGAAGCAGGGAAGCAAGCCAAGGGGAGCTTTGTTCCTCTCCTGGTTTAACAAATAATGAAACTCTGGGATGAGGGCAGGGTGTCTCAGATACAACGTGCTAAAACACTAAATGGCTGACACAAACTGCCACTGGGTGCTTTTTGGCCAACAGTGAAAAATTAAGGCTCCTGGGCTAAGTGCTTCCCTGCTGAGCTACAGCTAAGGTGAATTTTCACAGGAACTGTTGAGGTATTTTGAGGGCCTTAGTGACAGCCCCTCCGCTGGGTACCACAGCAGAGCCACTGCGCTTGCTGTCGAAGAGACTGTCTTATGGTTAATTTTGGAGGCCTTGCATGAAAATCAGCTTCGGTTCTCCACTTGGTCGCAAGCAATGTAACAAGATTCATATGTGCAGTTGCAAGGCTACAGCTCTCTTCAGACATGCAAGAAGAGCTCTCATTCCTGGCACAACATAACAGATCAGAAACCTCAGGCCTGCTTTCTGTTTTCTGATGATGGTTTTGATTCACAGCTAAATTGTAATTACACAGGAAATCCAAATGTAAAGGTATGTAGCAGGGAGAGGTGCTTTTTCTTGTTCAAAAGCATCTCGCCGTTCTGTGGGTGGTCGCATAATTCAGCAAACGCCCACAAATGGCAGAAGGTTGTACCAGCCGGCTCTGCGCAGCCCCGCACCGGCGTGCAGCGCCGTGGCACGCTCCGCCTAAACGCTCCAGGGCGCTCCGTCTTTGCTAGAAGGTAAAATTGGCACTGGAAACAACATTTCAAAAAGGATCACGTTTGGAAAAAAAAATTAAAGAGAACAAATAGCATGTAAATCAGGATTATACTGCTCTTACCAGGCAGGGTTTTTAATCCTCACTTCCTCAATGAAGTACAAAGTAGAGAGTCATGAAAGCCTCTGATAGAAGACGATGGTTTAGGATTTTTGTAATTGTATGTAAGTGTCTGGGAAGGAATAGTGAGAAGTTCTTCATAAGCCACTTTGAAAATGTGAGTAAGTCTGGCTGTCAAGATTCACTGAGTCCCTGCTACCCATTTTCTGGGCCACACAGTTTATTCCTATCTGTTTAAATTGAAAATTCACATTGAAAATGAAATGTTCTTTATCTAAAACTCTGATTATCCAACGGCTTATATGTTGTCTCCTGAGACATTTAGATAATCAAATTGCAGCAATGCATGGAGAAAATGAACTGTGGCTGCAAATAACTACGTAAAAATTCTACCTTCTTTCTCAATAATATAATCCTGTCATGCATCTGAGTCCAATCTGTTTGCTTTACTGACAAAAATATGGGTTTGGTCTGGAAAGCAAAGCAAAGGCTCCGGAGTTTTAGCACACTAGCTGAATTCTGACTCCAGTGTTGCCAGTCGGACCGTCGATTAAGTTGTGATTACAGGATGTTTATTATCTAACAGAAAGCTGCCTGTGTTAGGGTTTTGTTTTCCTCTCATCTCTGTCACCCGCATGTCTCTGCTTTCACTGCTTATGATCAGGAATCGATTAAGGCTTAAAACGGTGCCCAGATTTACCAAAATGACCTGGTGCTCCAAAGGCTCCTTTGCTGCCTCTCTCCACCCAGTCTGCCCAATGGACCCCTCCTTCCTCCCTCCCCCCGAGGATGCCATCTCGTCTTCCCCTGCTCCTGAGCCCTTGATGTCCCAGCCAAGACAGGCAGCTGAGCCCCCCGGGAGGCCGGCTGGCACCCCTCCCAGTGCCTCTGCCACTCCTCCTGGTGCCTCTGCCACCCCCGGCACTCAGCCCTGGCTCCTGCCTGCGCCCCGGCTGCTGCTGACCACAGATGCGGGGCCCCAGGAGGGCGGCTTAATCCCCTCCTGCTGATGCTGGGGATGCAGAAAGCAGAACCACAGCTTGCTTTTCTGATGCTTTTCTGATGCAGCAGGAGAATCTATAACAATAATATTTGGGCTCGTAAACCTAACTCATAGTATTTAGAAGGTGTGGAAGGGATATATCATATCCCCACAAAATGTCAGGACTACAAAATAATTTATATCTGCACTTCACAGAAAGGCAAAACTGAGCAATGATTAAAAATCAAGTCTGTGTTATTATTCTGCTGTGGCTTCATAATAGCAGCAATATAAACTACAGGTGAGAACACACTGAAAGTCTTTATTTTCAAACACTTACAACCATTAAAAAATAAAGTGCTCAAGGGCATGAAAATTGTCAGACCAAAAAGATTTTTTTCTTCCAATTGAAAGTCTAACAACATTGTAGCTGGCCATTTATAACACTGATGTGCTGGGAGCCTGCTGCTCCCAGGTCAAAATTATTTCAGCCCTGCTAGCTTTTATGCATAGTCCTTTCTCTTGTTCTTTCTTTATGTTGTGCAGAGAGAGACTGTCTGAAGATGTGGCCAGGAGATTGCACAGATGCTGCCTGAAATCGTTTGTGGGTTCCCGCTGCAGTCAGGTCCCCCGGTGTCCACGACTCGGGGCACCATGGCAGGTGGAACTGCAGAGCCCCAAAAAGATGCCCCTACAATCTAATTCCCTTGCTGATTTTAAACTGGTGACTATTTCTTGAGGCTAAGGAGTATCACAGTCACACGGCAGCTATAGAAATCCATTACATTCTTTCTCAGTGTCAGTACACCAACAGTAACCCACGTATGTGTGCCTGCATGCAGGATGTATTCGTCTGTTTACACACACACACACACACACACACACATATATAATATCCTTTGACAAGATCAGTGACCATTCCTCTTTTGATCTCAGTGAAATCTCATTCAAGCTGGTTTATGATTTTATTGATAGCAATGCCTAAAACTCCAATAAGCTTGAAAAATCAGAACTTCTGTGTTGTCTATCATCTTTAAGAATGACTCAGAAAAATTGTTGCCTGTCATCTTTAAGTACAAGTGGAGTATGAATTATGGAAACCTCCAGGGAGTAAATAGCAAGTAGTTTGTGAACAAAAGGAGGTAAAACTATGATAGACAAATGTCAAGATTTTAAATCAAGTTGATTATTTAATGACCTGTTAGTCAGAAGCTGTTTGATTGATCTTCTTTAGCTTTACAAATATATTGTTTCTTGCATTAGGTCTTTTAAATACTAGACAACCATTCTATCTGAAATTGCTTAGGGATTGTAGATCCAGTTTTGAAAAAGAGATATGGGCTAGGAAATCTCCTGAGCCTTCTCTGTTGCTGTTTATATGATCCTTTGGGGCAGATCAGGATACTACACTGACGTTAATCAGAGTGTGAACTACGGTTTTAGTGTCACCTTAACTAAGGAGCGGCTGAACATTTTCTACGGTAGGGGAAGGAACACTTCTGTATCTGTAGTTCTGCCATGTAACTCCATGTTTAGCAGCTCCATTTTCTCTCGTATGTTGATCTGCACATTTTTGATAATTTTTCTCTATGTACGATGTCAGTTCTGCCAGGTAGCTCTAGTGCCGACCTCCCACTGTATTTCACACAGTGAGCTGAATGGGGATGTTACTCTTGGCATCAGGCTGTGGCACACATTCTGGGATAAAGAAGCTCAAAGACGGGTCAGGCAGCCAAAATAGAGGCTGAAGCAAACAAATGTAACAGATCACAGTTGGTTTGCTAGCATATTATTTATTTTGTTAATCAATGCTGATAGTAAAAGCCTTTCCAAGAAGTCATTCAAGTTTGATATTATTTCTTTTTGAAGCTGTGGTTCATTAAAGCTTATTTTTTTATTAGCATTAAGATTCCCCGCATACAAAGGCTCAGGCTCCAGGCTCCAGGTCAGGCACAAGTAGTTTAATAAGATTCAGATGGTATACAAGCTATCAGAGAGGTATAAAATTCTTCAGACTTGCAATAACAGCTCCTGTTCCTGGCAGACCTTAATATCAGCAAACTCCAGTTCTGCTTTCTGTTTACTGTAGATGGTTCTGATTCACAGCGAAATTGAAATTACACAGGAAATCAAAATATTCAAACTTAAAGGTATGCGTCAGAGAGGCTCTTTTACCCTTCCAAGTCTATTTTATAATTCTGGGGAATGAGGGCATTTTGCAGTGTGTAGCATGCTAAAAATCTCATAGGGAGAAAAATATGTGATAAGAAAAAAGGCAACATAAGGAGATACCAATCCTCACTCAAAAAATTGCAGTGTGCATAGTCTAAAGACACGTGATTGTAGACTTATGTTTCCTACTGTTTAAAACGTTGCTCCTGGTGTTTAACGTGAAAAAGCGTGATGCAGGAAGAGCAGAGCAGTATCGGATAAAACATCTGCAAATGTATCTAGCTCATCAATAACTCCTTATTTAAGCTCTGATTGGAATTTTTGCATAGAAATGAGGTTAAATCCCTAAGCAGTTGCTAATCTCCCACTTAGAGTTGTAAATTTCCGTGCTGAACAGTATTCATGTGGAAGAAGAGAGTCAGTCTTTGCACGTGTTTGCATATATGTATGGATATATGTATATGATACACCTGTGTCTGTTTTAATTGCAGAATACAGAATTTAAAAAAGAAAATGGATTCATAGAGATATTCATATCCTTCTCTGTTTTGTTGTTCACAGAAGTTCTGATACTTTTGGCTAGAAGATCTGCCATGCTGACAATGAATTTACAGCCTGGAAATGAGCCAACTTCACCATCTACTTATCTCCTATTTAGTTTGCTAATGTTATTGGCAAATTGCGCCAACATACCACCATCCCTTTCATTCTGAGGGAAATGGAAAAACTTAAAAGATGTTAATATTTTTTGTGTGAAGTGTAGATACCAGTGAGGGTGATAAAAGCTTCAGCAACAAGGGAAAAAGAATGAAAGCTGGCAGAAATTATGTGTTCTTTCATGCTCTTTCAACTATATTTTGCACCAGTGTGATTACAAGGGAATTACATTCTGATGCATATATATATATATATGTGTATATATATATGCATGTGTTGGGACATCCAGACAGGCCACCCTTTAACAAAGCACACTGTCCCTGGACGTGGTAAAAGACCCGAGTTCTCATTTCGGAGCTGTTCTCAAACCCACTAATTAATTCTGCAACTCATATTCGTAATTACCATTATCATCTTTTTTTTAATAATGAGTTTAAATTCCACAGAAACCTGGCTTCTTTTCCTCCCTCTGTCTCCACACAGAAAAGCTGTTGAATAAGCACAATCTATTTCTTATCTTTCAGGAACTCAGGCTGGTTCACAGTATAAGCAGCTAAGCTGAAAGATTTAATTCATCTTGTTCATTAAAATTCAAATAATTATAAAGTCAGAGATGTTAACTTTTCAGTTATTACAATACAGCTGGCAAACAGAGACTCTTGCACCAACTGGGAGACTTAAAACCTCATCTTTGGTGGCCAGGTAATTTTATTTAACAGTTTAGCAGGAATTTAAATCAATACTTCTGAGAAATCTGCTTTATGAAATTATTATTATGAGTAATTGATTTAAATGTGCTTTTCACAATCTCATGATATTTCACGACATACATGTAGGGATTATTTCAAGTGCCTGTGGGTGTGTTTCTTGCTATTGTTAAGTACTAGGTAGAGTTCAGTGTAGAGAGGAATAACCCACGACCCCTTTAAGTCCTGATTCTGCAATTTTAACGGGCAATTGCACTTAATTATACAAGGTGGGTGGGACTGCTTGAAACATTTGTGCTCAGGAGACAGGGTAGAGCTGGGTTTATGATCTTTGCTGAGGCATTTTTGATTCCTTTTTCTAACTTTTTGCTCTCTGAAATCCACACTTGAAACATTTTTCTTCACTAGCTGCATTTGGCTTCTCAGCTCAAAACTTATGATGCTTCCAAGAATAACCCCCAAAAAAGTCAAGTGTATAGTTAGCTACAAAGCTTTGGCATTGCCACACTTAAAGATGAAATATTTCCACCGAGGCATTTACCCTATGGTATGTTTTCACCTGCTGGTGC
Source organism: Fulmarus glacialis (assembly GCF_000690835.1). Taxonomy (NCBI): domain Eukaryota; kingdom Metazoa; phylum Chordata; class Aves; order Procellariiformes; family Procellariidae; genus Fulmarus; species Fulmarus glacialis. The sequence goes on from NW_009214725.1 coordinate 87,056, forward strand.
TATTGGTCAGAAATGTTCTGAATGGATACGGCTTTACCAGTCATAAAATGAATGCCTGTCCTTTGGGAAATCGCCGTGAACTTCAGCAGCACTGGTGTTCATTTACTGCTTAATTACGCTTTTTCCTCTGTTATATGCCAGAAAATGGACTCAGCTCCAACAAAACTTGAAGAATGGTGGGAATGAATGAGACAAAGAGAAGGTATTCATAGCACAGCCAGCCTGGCCCCATGTGTCAGCCAGATTTCAACTTTCAACCTACTTTGAAAGAAAGAAACTAAAAATTTGACTGACCACCACGTCACCATTATGCCATACAGGTGTGTCCCACTGCAGCCCAGCGCGTTTGTGGATGCAGTCGTTTGGATGATGGGGATAAGGAGGCTGTTTGGACAAAGGAGTGGAGGTTATCTGGCAATCTGATGCTTTTCTGTGTGATCAGAGATACTAGTAATGCTTCCAGGGCAAACGGGTATTCTCTGAATCCAGCCTCCAGAGACGTGAAAAACTGCTCTGTTATTTGGCAGATGAAGGTACCTATTCACAAGGCAAGGGGTAACTCCTAGCGGTGTGCGCAAGGACAGTAAGAGAAGAATTTGTGGGCAATAAAATAGGAAATTCCTAGCACCATCTTTGCACCCCGCTCTCAGGCCTTTTATACTCAGTGATTAGAAAGAGTTAAATGAGCATGATTGCCATGGAAATTTCTTAGGCATTAATGTTTTCTACTTCTTCTGTACTGAATGCCCTTGTGATAGAAGAGAAAGAACAAACATCAAAAGTACCTTTTAACTTCACAATTCTTTCTAAACTTCTTTAAACTTATAGGCCATACTGCTGGCTTTCAAACTTCAAAGCATGCAGGAAGATCAGGGTCACACAGAAAATTATTTCTTACAGTTTAATAAAATATGCATGTGAATTGTATGACCTGCCAGAGAAATTATTTATGTGTTAATGTAATGTTGTAACATTAATTACACACTTTAATTTCTTCCTTAGTAGCTTCTTTACCAGTAAGAACAGTACTGGTTCTAAATTGGGTTTGAAACATATGTGGTGGCACCAAAGCTTAAATTATTTCCAGACTGAATTGCTTTTTCACTTCCACAAGATAACAAGCTTTTTTTTTTTAGTATTTGGGAAAAAGGAAGCAACTGAGATCTTTTACCTTTAACTCAGAGGATTCATGATGGATCATTTTCAGTCTCACTCTTCCACAGTGTTGTAGTCTCTACATACTGTATTTATTGACAGTTGCAGAAATGCCTATTGCATGTTTTTTGTGAGCGAATCACACAGCTTTTATTTATGGCCACTATTGTAAAGTACTTAATCCCATAGAATTGGTCCCTTTGGATTTCTTTCCTTAGGGGATTTCCTACCTCTTTTTCTATGATATACATGTGATTAAAATCATGTACATGCTAGCACAAGGACGTATACCGAGTCTTATCTTCTGACTTACTATTCATATAAAGTTCTTAATAGATACAGAAAAATTCCATGTCACTTATTTTAACAATGTCCTGTAGGGGCTCTGTAGTTCAATTCTAAATTGTCTGGAGGCAGTGAGAATACAAGAAAATAGGTTCTCCTCTCAACTACTGTACAAACTTTCCGTATGGTCTTTGCAAATCACCTACTTGTGTTTTAGTCTTCTCAAATGTAAATCTGAGGCCTAACTTCATTAAAGTGGTTTGGAATCATTCAAGGGAAAGTGCTATAGATGTGAAAAATATTTTTATAAAAAGCAGTTGCTTTTATCTGTGTTCATTGTTTCACCTTTTAACATTTCCTTGGTTATTTTTTTGTTCTCGTACTATGGCCCAAGGTAAATGAAGAAGAAGAATAAATGAGAGAGCCCATTTGGTATTGCTGGTATCATTCATTATGTTATATATGTCTGTCTGTCTGTCTTTTCTTAAGTAAAAACTCCTTGTCTCTTTAATCTTCTAAAGTGTCTACTTGCCTTGTATTTCAAAGATTTTTTTATTGACAATGATCTTGGGGTTATAATTTTGTATAAAATTATTGCTTTTTTTTGTCAATGTCAAATGGTTCACCACTGTACTTCTTATACTGTCACAGAATAACCTAAAACCATAGACCACTAATGGCTAGTATGTTTTTTCTAGCTAACATGCCACCTGTCTTGTATTTTATCCTGGCATCAATGCTATCTCATGGAAGAGTTTTTCCAATTACTCCACATTCAGCCAGACTTCAACCAGTCTTGATGGCACTCGATGACATCATGATGTCATATGAGGCTTTTTTGCCATGAACATGCAGACTTGGAGCCCAAATTGATTTCACAAGCCTCCTAATAAACATATGGCACTTACACATAACTAGTTTTTGGGCTGCGCTGGATTTCACTCAGTAGCCTCTACATTCAAAATTATTTAGCATCTATTGCTAGACTTTTGAGTCATACGGATCTTTGCAGTTGTTAGGCTTGAGACATGGATAGGGACCTGATGGCTGTCACCAAGTATAAGTCACCACCTACATAAGAAAGGTAGCTTTGTTCTGTATAACATCTTTTTTAGAAAATGAATTGAGAAAACACAATGTGTTTATCCGAACTGTGCAAAATACCAATGCCAGAAGTTCAGCTGGTACAAAGTGCATTGGGATTGTTACAAAAGTCATGGAAGAGTCATAAGTAGAGATGAACAACACATTTTATGGAAAATACCATTTAACTTGAGCTTTTCCCTGAAGTACAAATGAGCTAAATATGAAACTTTTTTGAGGTTAGGAATAGTGTTTAATTTTACATTTTCTCACATGTTGGCACTTCTTGGAATCTGTGGGAGCAAGAGTGGAATTACTAAAACACCACAGGTATTTTTTGGGTACTGCTGGTCTAAAGGATGTCAGGAAATACTGGAAACCATAGAAAGACATTTTTTCTTGACATTTCCTACCATTAGCATTCTGGGATGCTTTAGATAAATTTCCAGAAGCTTTGGGTGGATGTCCAGGTTTTGCAGTTCTCCTTCAAAATGTACTGAATGGCCAAACTTTTTTGCAATTCACTTGCAGCAGCAAAAACGTTTCCATTCATTATCAATGATACTATGACATCTTTGTTCCTTCACTTATTCATGTCCTGTTCATAGATATAAATTCAGATTCTTTATATTACAGTCTGTTGAGTAAGTGGTAGAATGTTTTCTTCTGTCTAAAAGACTTTTGATCATTTGGGTTTAGGATTAGCACAGTGGAGCCCTGAGCTCTAAACCTAAAGAACCTAATGAAGAACTCAGAGAGACTGGGGCCAAATGTCAGGGATTGAGAGAAGACAAGGGGATCCTGGCTATCTGTTTATTTTAACTTATAAATTTTTCTAATTAAAAAATTGCTCATTCTGGAAAGACCTAACTCTTTCCAGGAGTCTGCAACACACAATCGGACAGCTGCCCTCCTCTCCCTCCTCTATGTTTCCTGGATCCTCCATGGTCCCCTCCCCACAGTCCCATTGCTACCCCAGAACTGCATGTTGACCCTGTATCTTCACAGCTCTCCTGGCAAGTGGTTGCCTGCCTCTACCTTGTGCCACTCTGACTGCTCTTAAAGGTTCATTTGTTAGCTCGGCTCACACTGACATCATCTCTGCTGTACAGATTTCCCAGAAAAGAATGAATTCCGCTCTTCTCACAGGTCAGTGTGCTCCCTTTGCCCTCCTGTCCTGGTATGGCTTTGCTAGAAGTAGTTAAGCTGGAAGAGGACTGCTAAGCATGGTCAGGTGCTGGGATGGACATGGTAGAAGACATGAGGAACAGCAACCCATGAGAGGTATGCTGCATCCACAGAGCCCATGAGCATCACCCAAACCCAGGCTTAAGTTTCATCCCTTTTCGAGTTCCTCCACAGATCGTGTTCCCTAGTTCATGTCTCAGCTAATCCCCTTCAGCAAGCACTTGTCTGAGTATATTGTGGATGACTGGCACACCAGGACAGCATCAAGCTTTCTCCTAGTTAATTCACAAGTCCTCTCACCAGCCCCTCTGCTATTCAGGCTGTCTCAAGACTTCAAGTTTTTGTGTTGTTTGTTTGTTTATTTTGGGTTGGTTGGTTTGCTTACTTGTTTAAGATAGCACTGATGCCCACACATGCCATAAGCTTGCTCTAAATTTTCAAGTGTGCTATGGTTATACCTCCATGATCCAGCCCACAGCATGTTAAACCCATCCACATGGCCAGATGTATGTTAACAACAACTTTGTACTTAGGTGGCCTGAGCAGTGGTATATTTCCTGCGTATCTACTCTGTTTTCCACTGGGAATCAAAACCAAATCAGTACTGCTGTTCTGCTCCACCAGCTTTCCTGATCAAATCAGGCCATTCATTGAGAGGACTGTCTGGCTATATTTACATACAACGTGTTTCTTTCCTATTCCTCATTATACATATGTAATTATTTTTACATTGCATTTCTAGAAGTGAGTGACAACATACAGTTACCAGGGATGCTATTCTGCCTCCGGCAAATGCTCTGAGAAGTGTATGGTATTAGTAAGGACCCTGTTTCCTTGGTTACATTTAACAAATTTGCATGCCAGCATGGTGCTATTCGTCATCAGAGACATTACAGACCTGTCCATGGAGAGAGGGTTTTGGAAGTATAAGAATAACCTTTGCATTCTTAGCTTCTGCTTTGAATATACGGATGAGATAAAAATGGTTGTCAACATACGCACAGCAGGAGATGGGCAGGCTGAGAAGCTGAGTTCCGGAAGCCTTTGGGAATGAAATTGAGTCCTTTATAAGGCTGGGCAAAGTATCTGTGGTTGCAGGAGCAGTTCATATATTTGGCTCTAGTGCCACTTATGAATGACCATGAGATAATTAGATGATCCTGCTCAGGACGTGTGTCCTGGCTGCTCTCTCTGGTGATGCACTGTGATGGGGAGGGGCAGGACCCTGCTGTTGCATGCTCACCCAGCGTTCCCTGGAACATGAGGTATAAGGGAGATTTTTTCCTAGGTGTGTAAAAGCAATGGATCAAGAGCAAGTTAACCTGGCCACAGAGGCTAAACTGGTGAAGGGAGACCAGTAGAGACTATCCTGGAAACTAAAGCTCCCCCTCTCAGATAGTCTATCGTAAAACTATCACCTGCCTTCTTGAAGGCATGTGTGCCTTGGCTGGAAGGGATCAGCCTTGTCCTAGCAGGCACAGCTTCCCCCAGATCCCCCAGACATGGTGGATAGATGGTGTCTCATTCCTACAGTAATCACTGGGAATGGGATTCTCCCCTGAATGAGCTATCTGTGTCACTGTATACAAATTCAGCTACAGGTCCAGTCCTGACAATTTCAGTGAACGATCCAAAGCCAAGGTAAAGCATTCATTTAATTTATCTTTTCAGAACCTTTTTGTTTAAAAAAGTTTATCATGTCCATTTGGTGACCGACAGCCAACGAGCCTACTACTCACTGAATAAAAGCTCTGTTACCTTTCAAACTGGACAAGGACAAAGAGGGTACTGCAGTGCCTCGGAAATGGATGAGGATACAGTTCTGGGTTGCTCTGCCCGTGATCAGCTGCACACATGTGGGTAACTCTACCTTGTGTTCAGTTTCTCCTTTCCATAAATGTCTCTGCTTTGTAAAGTACTTTGAAATCTATAGAGAAAAAGTGCTGAGTGGTAAGCAATATGTACGTAGCTGCATTTCCAAACCAGGAAAAATGTTAAGTGCAGTTTCCAGTAACACATTAGAAATGGATTGAACAGTAAACCATTGATCCAGACACGTAGGCAACTGAAGACAACAAAAGCTGCGAGTTTATTAAATTGATGTACCAGCTATTTTCCAAGTTGCTCCAGGACATGAGTTCACTGAGTTTCCACCGGTGTGGTAACGCAGACAGGACTACGTGCAGGGCCCCTCTCCACTTCCAGATCTCATGGTGGTGCATTGCCCTCCCCAGTGTTCACTGTTGTGTCTCCTCAGACAGCAACTGCAGCTGTGTTGAGTTAAATGTCTCTGTGAAGTACTTTAATGGGAGCGTTACACTTCGAAATCTATTGCCCTAACTGTGCCTTTGTGGCGCTGAGAGGAAGATGGGATGAGCTGAGGGTCTATATAGGCCCGGCTGGAAAAAGTCCTTTCTGATCCCCCAAAGCGACATCTTCGAGTCAGAGCTATACGTGAAGGAGGAAAGAGGTAACTCCCAGGCACTCCAATGCAAGTGCTTAAATTACCAAAGGAAGGGTAAATGCCAGCCAACTCCCCTCTACTTCAAACTGGCTAATGGAAAGTGTGGATTTTTACTTATCATCTCCTTTCTAAAGGGCTTTCCTGCCCCTTGGTCTCCACCTACCTCAGCCTGATTAAATCTTGGCACTTAATGAAATGGGGAGAGGGGTTTTGAGATAAGCTCTTTCAGAACAGTAGTTAATGGTTTAAGTCTGGGAAGAGTTTTTCTGTTTTACAAAGGAGATTCTTATCAGTGTAGAAAGTTTTGATATTTTTTCTCATATTGCAAATTAAGATGTGGGGAAATTTATTGTCAATGCATAAAGTGCCAGTGCTGTCTGGCCAGGGTTTCCTTTTTTTGAGGTGTCCTTCAAACTGTCACTAAGGACATCAAAAGGTAGGCTGATGTGTCCAATTTAAATTGCAAAGAAACTAATTTTAAGGTATAGAAACATTTTCAATCCTGGCATTTGGCTGATCTATGGAGTTGCATTGGCAGGTGGCTTGAATGAGCGCTGCTTCAGGCAGCACTAGCTGTAGGCATCAGGGCATCCAGCTGTGAAAACAGATCTGCATGGCACAGTAATGATAACTGGTACTCAGGGAAGTGTCTTTATCTTGAAGAATCCTGAAGCGATTTATGGCTGGTGAGGACCACAGCCAGGTGTACTGGAACCCAGATAGTGATACCATTTCTGTCTCTGCTGGGGGGTCATCCGTCAGACCCAGATTATTCCTTTTGGCTCTGCCTCTCATTGGGTGCTAGGCGTCTTGCTTCCCAAGCAGTACTTTCTTCCCTGTTACATGTCTTTTATTTCCTAGATTGGTCAGACCAGGAGCCAAGATCCTAAATCCCAGCTCCGTACAAATTTGCAGGGGTCAGAGCCAGCCTCAGAGCTAAGCCTTAACTGCTCGTAATAATCACCAGCCTGAAATCATAAGGGAGGCCTTCAGACTCTGGTGAGACAGACTTCAAAATCTATTTTAAAAAATATGGTCTTTTTATTTGCTGCTTATATTTTGTTCCTGGTTTCAAGATCTTCTTTGTGAACTTGGGAGCTCTTTTCACTATAAATGAAAGTGGAAATTGTCATGTAATCTCCAGATGCCAGAAGAGAATGTCGTGTCCTACAGGGAGATTCTTGATAAAATCGTGAGAGTGGGCAGCTGGATACATGGGCCTATGAAATTATTTTAATAGTAACAGAGTTTAAAGGCTCCTGCCAGAGACCCCCTGTGTTAGGCCCTGTAATCCGTAAAGAATTTACAGGCATATATATTCTGCTTTAGAGTATCTCTGTTCTTTCCATGTCTGATAAACAAAAATTATCATTTGTGCATAGATGTAAATTCCATGCCAAGGAAACAAAATAAGCTTGGCCTTGTTTCTCGGGGTCTTGCTAGTGGGTCTTGCTCTTTTAAAAGATCACGCCAGAGTTGAATGGCACCCAGCTGTCTTACCCGGGGCTGGGGGCTGGGGCTGCAGGCTGTGAATTCAAGCCCTGTGCTTCCTTGGTCCAAAGCAAGAAAAGGAAAAGGAAAACTTGAGGCATCCCAGCAAACGTCCTGAAATGAAAAATTTGTTTGTTGTTGGGTTTGTTGTTCAAAATTCTACATCAACGCATACATTAGTGTTCTCGACATCTGGGCTAAAGAGCTGTTTAAAGCCCTTCGCTTAACCCAAATATACAGAATTAAATACAGAAAGCATAGTTCCACATCTTTTAACTTTTTGTTTCTTGTCAGACATGAATCTTTAGTTCCTGGCTGATAGCCCTGGTGTGAAGCCATCTGCTCAGCTGAGTACGGGCTTCTGGAGGCTGCACATGTGCTTGTACGTTATAGATTATACTAGTGCTCTGCACTCTCTTGCCTCCATATGCGACCTCCTTGGTCTTGTGTGTTAATAACGGAACGTGTCCCCTCAGAGTTGCATGGAAGAGAAAGAGAGAAGGAGAGAAAAGAAAGGTATTTGTAAAGATGGTAAAGGGGTGTAAAGACATGTGTGGAGTGGTAAGACGATAACTCATATACTTCTAAGAATCTGAACTATATTTGGTATGAACTATATTTAGTAATGAATGTTCTTGACAGCCAATGGGAGGTATTGACACTAAAAAAGAGAAAAATAATTTGATTAAAATTACATGTTTGAATGAGGAGCTCTGGAGGCAGAAATTAAAATATCGGGGAGTCTGAGTCCATGAACAGGGCCAGAATACACAAATCAACTCAAAGAAATTCAGTTTAATCTACAAAGCAACCTGGGTCTAACACTTTTGCCAACATGGGCAATCTTAAGAGCTACATTGGGTTAAAGATAATGATTGTGGAAATCAGGTTTTCACCCTGATCTTTTCAACCTCAAGGCAGTAGAAACTTAACAGTGAAAATCTTATTGAGCATATTAATGGTATTTCTTTCCCACTTTCCTTCGACTGCTTGGGTGTGTGGGAGCGCAGCTTTGAAGTGCTATGGGGGAGAGAGAGCACACTGGACATGCCTTTAGAGCGTCAGTCCCCCTTTAATAAATGCATTCTCATGTACCACTTAATATCCTTTTTAAAATCACAACAGACAGCGTAGGTACACTGGGATGAATTTAGCTTGCATGAATAAAGTATGCCCGGGTTAGTTTTTCCCCTTTCTCCCATAGAGGCAGCAGAGAGCTATTTTTCTTTTTATCCTTGCAAGTCATCCAACTCTGGAATATACAGAAAGTAAAACAAATTTAATGTCTGAAAGTCCTCTATGCACATATATCTGTATTTCCTAAGTTATGCTGATTTCTCTGAGTCACAGAACATCGGAAACTGAGGGAGTGTAATAGGGAAATAATGCTGTGTGCTGTCCTTACATTTTATATTAAGCATCTGCTTTTGGCTACAGTCACAGAGGATAATGAGCTACTGAACCTTTGATATGACCTGGTATGGCCACTCCTGGGTTACATTAAGATACATACAAAATGCCTAAAGAAAAGACCCTATACCAAAATAAGAAATCATAATGTATACAGCTCATCCAGTACACACATAAGACAGGCTTGTAACTGAGGAGCCTGTGCCAGCAGTGGTAAGGAGAAAGTGCACGTATGTGTGTGCATCTGTGAATGCATATCTCATTTCAAGGGAGTAATAAGTAACTAATTAAAACAAAATTTATTTCAGAGCCTGTTAGAACCCAGTTCTTCATATTAGGCCTGAACCTTAAATTCATCAAATTAATAAAAAATTAATACTTTGAGATATCAAGAAACCAGTTACTATGATAAATCTCCAATGGCTTCATTTTTGCTTTGGTTTACTGCGGACGGACTATGGCCCAGCACACTGAAATGTGACTTATGGGTGGAATTCTGGCAAACAAATAGGTGCTCTGGGATGAGGGTGGGGCTTTCTGCTGTTACCAACCATCTTGATTTAAACTTTGGATTAAGTAGAAAAAGATGGAGAAAAGTGCCTTTTTGTGTGGAAGAAAAAAAAGTAGACTTTGTTAATTGCATGCAATCCAGCTGGAGTGATATATATCCACTACAAGTTTCTTTTTCTGTGTAGGAGTCTGAGCACTTAAACCAGGAACACACATTTTTCTTGTTAAATTCTCAAAATTCAACACCTCTATTTTACTCCCAGAAACGCAAGTATTTATGTTTTCCATTAAAAAATAAGCTGTTTGCGCTCCCATGCATTTGAGACAATGCTTTTTCCTTGGTTTCCATTAACTAAGTTGATGTAACAGACTCCTGTTCTCTGCCCCTGTGTTTTACCAGCTTCCAGGCAGGCAGTGTCTCAGCTTCCAAAGGCAAAAGCAAATCCTGTTTCTAATCAGTTTTCTGAGATAACCCGTTTGTTTGCTTGGTTTGTGATTAGGCTGAGGTGCTCACCTAAGAACCTGACTCACTTTGTTGGATGAGATTTTGCAAGGTGCTTGTGTTTCTACAAGTTTTCAATAAAATCTATGGGAAACAGGAGGCGCTCAAGTTTGGGCATGATATTGATGAGAAGAAATGTCCTGAATTAACATAGCAGGTGTCAAATTCAAGACTATTTGGAGGGAATATGAAGTTAACGCAATTAAAACATAAAAAATATTTAGGGATTTTTTTTTTTCTTTTTCTGGTAGATTCACCGCATTTTCTTTGGGATATTTTCGTCATGTATAATCAGCAGAATTTAAGGGAGAGCTGAGAAGTATTTATATTATCATGCCAAATAACCTGCAAATTTCCAAATGCAATGGCAGAGAAAGTATTGTCATCGAAACTAATAACAATGAAAGATCTGTCTAACAATATTGTAGAACAACCAAATGGTTGGTTTTAAAAACAGAAAGGAAAATATTGTGGTTTTGCTTCAAGATAAATATTTCTGCTTTATGCATGCTATAAAAATGTATCCCCTTCTGGACAAATTAACCAGTTCTAAAAAACTGGCTTTTTTTTGCACTCCCTAAATCTTTCTTTTTTTAATGACCTCTGTGCCACAATTTTTGCCTCCAAGCAGTAATTAACCACTCTGCAAGTCACCACAAGTAAGCCAGAAATGAATTACACTTAAAAAAAAAAAAATCTGTAGCATTAATATAGTTTAAACCAAAGTAATCAAACTTGTACTGCTACCCTCTTGTGTTTTTCAAGTACAAATGTTATGAAATTTTCAATAGCTTTCAGTGTCCTGCATAACAATTGTGGTTGAAAAAACTGCAAAGCCTGAACCACCAAAGGAAGTCTGAAATGAGCAGAACTGTCCTTGAACATACCTTAAAATAGTTTACATTTATTATCCAGGCAAAGCGATACTTGCTTTATGTAACTTTTTTCCAGAGTCTTGCATAAAATGATGGGAAAATATGCAAATAAGATTAAGCATCTTGCATTACATTTGATCATATCTTGCAACATTTTAGGGGTGGAGAAACTATGAGGAATGCCATCATCCAATTTTCCCTCAGGTTTTTAGTTAACCAGCAGAATGTCTACATACAGAGCTTGATTCTTTCACTTAGGCTGGTACCAGTTGGGAGTAAATCTATTCAAGTCAACAAAACCTCCCTCAGGCATACAATGCTTAGAGAATTGAAGGCTACACATCCTATCAGTTTACAGCTACAAATCTTTCAGTAAGTTTGTAGTAAATCTCCTTGCTTCTGAGATATGACCTGCTTTGTTTAAGGAATACATAGCAATACCTTTACTATGTTTGCTTTACATCAGCTTATATAGCAGCAGTTTTTATCAGGAGCTTTTCTCTGACATTGCCTTTGCCAAATGACTTGGATTTGCATGGCCAATATTGCCAAATTAGAATAAAGTGCACAACTTTACAATTTTTCAAAAATTACCATTTTTCATCAGTTTTCTGATCAGTTTACACCAAAGTGTGACATATCTCATTATTTAAATCGCTGCTAAGTTTGCTGGAGTAAGATTCATTTGATATGAATGCTGATATGCAACTGTTCCCTTTTTACATCAAGGAAAAATAGATTTTTAAGTAGGAATTGTGGAGCAGTGTGATTAAAATGTTCTATATACTTCTAAGTACATATTTTGGAGTCTTAGAATAAAGACCATCTTTGAATTTGTTATGCCCAAATCCATTAAACCAGTAGAAAACAGATTATCAAGAATAAACCTTCTAATCTACCGGAAATTAAATATGTAATCGATACTGGGAAGAGAACACAAAACCTGAGATACACCAATGACAAATTGACTTTGAAGATCAGAGAAATGAATTAAAAATTATTTTTATGGGCATCACAAATTAACATTACAGTCAACTTTTTAGACTACATTATGTTCATCTAGGCTGGAAATATTTCTGGGTGAAATCTTGAGGAAATTCCCACCTGCTGTCTACATTCGTATTTGGAGTAACTACATGCACCACAACAAAATTAGCTAGATTTACATCAAAAATAAAATCAGACTTTTGACTGCTTAGTCAATCTAAGTTGAAATGGGGCACTGAGAAGCATTTAACTATGACGTTCAGAGTGACCCAATGTCAGCATTGCGTTCTGCATGCATGTGTATGTACTACCTTGTATGGTACCTAGGTGTCCCCAATGTAGGCATACATTTATTTCTTCCATATTAGACCGTTTTCTCTCTATGCATATCAGAAACCTTGGAAAAGGAAAGAAAAAAAAAAAGATTATGAGTTATTACAAAAGGTTTTCCGGCCAGGAGAAGGGCTATATTGCATTCAGTTAGTGCAAAATGACAAGAGCAAATGGGACACTCCAGGTTTCTGCAAGACAGTCTGGAAGCCTTAGGCATTTTCTAAGACTATTGCACCAAAATACTGATCCTATCCTACTTCTTTTGTCACACTGTTCTTATTTTTTGTTTTTCTTTGGTGGTAACAAAAAAAAAGTTCTCCAGCATTATGTCTGAGGGTCTAAAGGAGCAAGGGTATTATATTGGCTATTTTGTGTCACAGAAACTGTACAATGTTTAAAAAGAAACAGGTGGGAGATAAAGAAGATGACTAAAATGTAAAGTGGAATGCCCTCTTGTTTCTTCTTTGTCCCCCTTCACACAGCTTTCTCTGCTCTCTCCTTTACTCCTTTTTTTCCCCCCACTTTTTTGTTTATTTTTTCCTGGATTTCCTTTTCCACCTGTTGTCCTCTCTTTTCTATATTTCCGTCTCACCACTGCAAGCCTGATAATGGACTTGCGGAGAAGTGCTGCCATCAGCAACCATAGGGTCTGCCTCAGTGCACCAGCCTCCTCGCTCTAGCAGGGCTGGCAGTGGGGGGAAATCCAGTACCAGGAGCAGCAGGGGAAGCAAACAAACAAAATATATCCATTTCATGAGCTGAGCTAGCAATTCCTCTGAGAAACAGTCAGAACCCACAGATGGGGATGCAGAGATCTCAAGCTGCTATTGAACACCTCCGTACCCATGTTACCTGTGGTGAAGGCTGGAGCAGGGGCAGGAGCAGAAGTAAGATCAGGAGCTCAACTGATGAAGCTGTCAGGGTGGTGAAGCAGTCTGCATTTCACCCAGAGTAGCTCTACTTAGTTTAAACCTTCTCAGGGTGGATTTTGGAGGTCATTTCTACTTTTTTGTTGTCTGTGTTTGACATCTGCATAAAGCATCTCCGAAAAAAACCAGTTTATTTCCAACAAAGCATTACTTCTGTGCACAGCAAAGGGTTAAGACAATAGCATGTTTCTCTCCCCCTGCTTGCTCCCACTTCAGGTCATGGGAAGCAGCCTTCTCTTTTTTGCTGGGTGCCTCTGTGCACGTGCTGAAAACCCATGTTCCCAGTTCCTGCATATCTCTAAGCATTTCAGTTTTCCCTTTGTTCTTGGGGTCTGCCTGGGAAAGGTAAATTTTACTTGCTGGATTTCCATCAGGCAGATGTGGTCCCCAGTTATTGGCTGTTCATGTTGTTCCCTCCAAAGTTTCCTTTATAACCTTATCTTTGGCATTGTCTCATTTCCTGCTTGTTTTCCACCAGGACTCGCCTTTGATTTAGCAGGTGAACTTAGGGGCAGATCATGTTTAAAAAATATATACGGGTGCCTTATTCCCCACTGAAGCCTCAGGAGGGCTGTTCATGCATCTCCGTGTACTGCTCAGAGGGGTTTTTGAAACTAATTGCAGCTCCTCCTTGGCTAGCTTGGCTGCCCTCCTGCCTGCAGCTGTCTTCCAGCTCTGAAAGTCAAGGACAACCCGGAGAAAAACAAACACAGGGAATGTTTTGTTGGCTTGTAGTTTAAAATAATTGCTTTGCTTCGACCTTGTAACAACCTCCATCATTAACTTTTGGGAGGGGGTTGTTTCCTTAAATCCAAACACGTGCTCACACACTCTCTGGGAAATTTGTGACTTAACCCAGTGAGATGGCATGACCTTCTGCTGGGATGAATAATTTTTGAACAGAAATTCCAGTGGCACTTAGTGAGCTGTGCTGAGAAGGTCGCATACATAGCGTTACTCATGATAATAAAAGCATCCGAAACCTTATCATTACATTTTTGTGTTCAGACATATTTCAGCAATAATTTGTGGCATTTTGTACTCAATTTTTCACATACGCAGAACCAAAGATTGCTAGCAACAAACTAGTGAAGCAAAGGGCAGTGAAGCTGCCATTCCCCATCTGGTAGATGTATTCCTTGATTTTGTATTCCCTGTGTATCCCAAGAAATGGGCTGTTTTGGCTTATATGTTAATGGCACTGTGATGTGGGGCTGAAGTGGGCTCCCCTGGAGACAAAGATGTACCACACAGCCATCAGTAAACTGCTTAAAAATACACTTCACAGCCACTTCTCTTGTCTATTCTACAGCATAATTATGACCTGCTTACCTTAGAGCAGGATTGATGAGATAGCAGCCAAAAAAATTCCAGAAAGGAGCTTTTCACTTTCTGCTGGGTCGAGGAGAAAGCAAGACCAATACACCAAGAGCAAGAGCATGCAAATGTGGAAGAACAGGAGGTGAGAAAATGTTATCCTGCCTGAGGTCATCTAGTCACCTTTGTGTGCTAACTTTACTTGTAATTTGTCAACCAAGAAGTTTAAGATTTTCTGCTTTCTCCTACCAAGAAAGTTGCTTGCCTAAAAACAAACAAACAAGCAAACAAGCAAACAAACAACAAGATTTCTTCTCAGCTGTAGTCATCCTCCTTTTTGTGTTCATCTTCACAGCAAATACTCATGAGTGTTGGTAGGCATTTAACCTTGGCAGTAAATTTAACATTTGCATGGCCCCAAGTTGAGCCCTATTGCATGAAGCAGTATATCAAACACAACATAGCTCCAGAGATCTCACAGTTTAATAGATGAGGAAAAAACAAGGTGATGAGATACAAGTCAGCCAGGATAGGAGTGCAGCAAGGAGTTATGGTAGCATATGACCACTTTGTTGCTGCTGTTCTTCTCAGTACCTACCCATAACTAGGTTTTACTTTATTACTTACAGTATTGAAGTGATGACTTTTTGGAGAAGGTTGGGTAAGGGTGACATCTTGCCTTCACAATTTTTTATTGGAAGCTCTCTCTTACAGGGCTGCTGTGCAAATCAGGAATAACTTTGCTCTGTACCTTAAAACTGATAGACATGAATATCTATACCAGTGATTTAACCGTAGGAGACAGTAGAATATAATGCGTCTAATGCATCCAGTTAAAATCAGTTAACTACCAGTTTGTTGACACATCCAGTAGATTGCTTGTGAACAATCTGCAGACTACTTGCATGAATTGCTTGTGGAACAGTTTTGGACAGAGAGGATGCCTAATAAGACTTCAGGGAATAGTAAAATAACCCCAAACCCTAAGAGCACTGAAGGCACAATTTGCTAGGAAATGTTTGCATTTTATCTTTAAATTTTGCACTTTAAAAAATTCCACAGTTGCAGTTTGGTAAGAGCTGTGATAGTGCATACTTTTTGGGTGACTGCTCAAGCACACATTTTGCTCTGTTAGGGGTTTTAATCTTTCTAGATTTCAATGGAGTAGCCATTAAAGATCCTGTCTGCTTATTAGCAATAAAGAGATGGATTAAGTGAAAGTGTAATGCTGACAATATTTCATTTTTATAGCAGAGAAATGAAATGCAGGAAAGAAGGGGTGCAGGGGTTAGAATCATGATTGTGAGTCCCATAGACTCTGCTGTGGGTCTCAGAATAGGTCTTGAATGACACTATAAAACTCTGTAAGAAGCACATTCCATATCTACAACTATGATAGCTGCTTTAATCTCTGGTTAAGAAACGGGGTCTACAGAGCATCCTGCTCTACGAGTTGCAAAGTAGGCATATCGTACGATGACAGAAAAGCATCAGCAGCATTTGGGTCAACTTCACACTATGACTTATTAAGCCTTTTATAAAATAAAGCTTAAAGACCTTATTAATATCAACAAGGTGTGTTATAGTCACTCTTAATGGCAGGGATTAACCTTGTCATGGTTTGCTGCTTTCGTTACAGTGCTAACAGAGAGCTAGGCTTATCATTCTGTTCACTATACTGTATCTTTACTGAGTGCAACGAATAGCTGATTTGGTCTTATTCACAGCAGTGAAATGATATTTCAGGATTTCAACTTTCAGGATATTATGAAATTCTTCTGCAAAGCATGGATCTAAGCCCTTGAGATACTGTGGCTAATCAATTCTATTAATTTCTTGTTGAAGCAGTGAAATAAATTTTCTGACCTCTTATGTATTTCTCCAGTTGTGAACCAGCCAGGAGAATTGTGGAGACATAACAGACCTTCTGGTTAAAGAAAGAAAACAAAACTGGAATAGTGAGCTGATATTGAGCTATAAATTTAGTGTTAAATTCTAATCTTGGTTGAGGAAGGTGCTAGAGATTTATTTCAGTATTCCTGAAATCCCTATTAGTGATACTCAGTATCCCTATTAGTGGCCTGTACTGTATTAAAACTGGGAGGGTTTGAACAAGACTGAAGAAGAGTGTTTTGGAAAAGGGCTGCTTCTCCGGAGAAAGCAAAGTAACCCCAATGCATATCTACAGCTTTCAGCCACTGAAGGAGCGCTCCTGTTTATTCACATCGAGACATTAATCAGCCTGTCAGTGTGGAGTTGGCCACCTAAAGCACGCTATAACATTTTAAAGCACAGACAGTAAACTTAAACTGCAACTTCCCAGAAAAGTGAACATGTTCCCTTAAATCTAAGAGATTAAAATGTTTATGTATACTTTATCATTTTAGGCTTTTCACCTGTGAATCTTCCTTTATGCCAGGGGAACATCTTAAGTCTGATCCCTGCTTCTGTTAGACTAAACGGCAAATTTCCATGGGACAGGTGAAAATACTCAAGACCTCAGAGACTCAAATTCTTTTTAAAGTAAACTGAGTAACTAGAGAGAAAAACCTGCCTCAGCAGTGGATCTTAACGACTGTAATGCACATTATGTTGGGAACTAGGACAATTAATGGTTTAACATAATGACAGAACATGCAGAACGGTCTCAAGGATGGCTCAATAGATTCACTTCAAAGTCAGGCAGAATCCACATCTGGGAAGAGGTAATGCCTTTGTCTTCAGCTTCCCTGAAGTGAGTGTTTAAACAATTTTTTTCCTTCCCTAACAGCTGGGGAAAAAACTCAAGGGACTTGCTGTGTTTGAATGAAATCTCAAGGTGATCTGTTTCAATGCAGCTAGTAAAGGCTGCTGTAAATACAAGGAGGAGATCGATGTGTCTTTTTATAAAGGGGGCAGGAGAGGTAAAAAGGTATTCCTGTTGCAGGAGTGCCTCCCTGGAGTCTGCCAGGATGCCCTGAGGTGCGTGAGACCTCCAAACATACACACAAAGCCACCCTCCATCTTGCGGGCTCACCCGCTCGATCACTCTTCTACCAGGCCTGGAGGCTGGCATGGGTACTTCTGAGTTTTGATTAACTTGACATCATTTATTTTACCCTCGTGTTTTATATCAATCTATTTCTGCCAGTCATTTATGAATTATTTGGGAACAATATTTCAAAAGGGAGGCCTGAGTATCAAGGCGGGGAGTTATCATCCTATATGTCACATAAAGTCCCATCACCGTGTACATGTGTGAGGTGTGTGTAGGTACGGATGACCAGCTGAGCATTCCCCTGGTTAATACCATGAATAATGCATAGGTGCACACACATGTCACAACTGCACATACGAATGAGGTGGGTGTGCAACTAGACCTTCACAGGAGCTCCAGCTAGGTGTTTTCTGCTGGTTATGGTCTGAAAACGCTCTCGTGGCTGGATGAATGAGCGGCTCCATCGTGGCAGCGGAGGTGAAGGAACTACAGCCCAATCACTGGAGTCTGTAATGGTTATACTGGTTTGTCAGGAGACTCAGCGCCACTGGGTGATCATTTCTGAGCATGTCCTAACAAACATTTAGAGCTTCCAGTGAATTGATCTGATCCAAAGTTACCCACAACCTTTCAGTGCTTTGTTTTGGTAAATCCCGATAACGGTTTATCTTTACAGGCTATAGATTTGTGCAGGTTTTTTTTGTTTTGCTTTGCTTTTTTTGCCTGCTAAATTCCAATTTGAACCACTTCAGTGGAGCAAAGGGGTGAGACTTGGATTTGATTTCTCCAGCTGAGATGGAAAAACATCCAGGGAATATAGGGTGTCTGTTGCAGTTCTTGTGCTTTCGGCTCCAGCTATACCTTGCTAATACCCAAACTGTTTTCATCTATGCTGGGACTCGTGCCAACAGTTAGAGTTGGCCTAAATACAAGGAAACTGCAGATGAACTGCCCCCTCAGCTCGCTCGTGCACAAGCTAAAGGTATCAGTGGACCTGGTCCTATTTTCTTATTTGTGGACATCCTTTTATGCAGATTCATCCAGTTTGGGCACCAGAGACAGGAAGAAAGCCTAATGTGCCTTTGAAATATAACCCACTGTGCTTAGAGAGGGATCTGGAGGAATGACTTATATCTCTTGCAGAAACAAAGATATTTAAAATCAAGATCAATATGGAGACAGTGCAAACTAGCGTGATTTCCCTTTTGCTTATGTTTTGGCTCAGCTGTAATTTCGGGGCCATACCGTTAAGGCAGAGCAGGACACCAGGGCAGGTAGCTGACAGTAAGCCACAACCATGGTGAGCCCCGTGTCTCCTCTGGAGAAAGGGCTGGGGTTACAGGATCGTTTACTTAAGAAGGCAATTCAAGTCCCAGGTCTGAATACTCCCTGAAGATTCAGATTTCGAGTTTGAACCCCTTTCCTCTCTGAAGACAAATTAGGAACTAAACTAAAAAAGAGTAATCAGAGATGTCCCCAGTGGAGCTGAGTTATTTTAATGTAGTCCAGAAGACCGAAAAAATGAAAGAGTATATGAGCTGTGTGATGAGTACGTCAAGAGAAATTTTAGGAGAACTTTCCATTGTGTTGGGTTGTAACTGACCCAAGTAAAGGAGACTAATGGAGCAGAGGCACTAGGAAACCTGGAGTGGTTGCAAAATCCTTCTGCACTGGTTTTGCATTGGCTTTCCCAAGGGATTGCTCCTGTGGGCTAGTTTTCTGCGGCATTTCTCTTGAATAGATTTCTACATGTTTTCCTCTGAAGAATCCAGGGAAAGACCTACTGAAGGTACCAGGAGAGCTGTAGCCTCAATGGCATAGCGGCAAGTGATGATCCTTGTGTCACTAGTAGGGAATGCTGCACTGCCTCCTCCTCAGTGCTGCTACCAAGTAGCCCTGAGAGCAGAGCCCAGGGTCTGCCTGAAGAAAACCAGAGCACCAAACTATATAATCAGCCAGGACTAACGAGGGTAAAAGGAAGCCTGTTTGCTTTCCTTCATAAATAGCGTGTAGGTTTAGAAAGTATCCCTCACTGCATGTCAGCATGAGGGCTAGCCTCCCTCGAGTGCTGGAGGGAGAGCTGCTACCAAGTAGCCCTGAGAGCAGAGCCCAGGGTCTGCCTGAAGAAAACCAGAGCACCAAACTATATAATCAGCCAGGACTAACGAGGGTAAAAGGAAGCCTGTTTGCTTTCCTTCATAAATAGCGTGTAGGTTTAGAAAGTATCCCTCACTGCATGTCAGCATGAGGGCTAGCCTCCCTCGAGTGCTGGAGGGAGAGGGACAGACAAGACCCTCTCTCGGTAAGTAGATTAGTTGGGTTAGCCAGGTGGAGGGTGAGTGATGGTGCAATCTTGTGTAGAGGGCCCAAAAGCTGGCTCCTCAGCATCTGCTCACTGGAGACCCAGGAGGCAGCTGGGCTGAGTCATCCCCACTTCCACCTGAAGCACCCGCTATCAGGCAGATCTGCATCTTTTAGGTTTTTGAAGCCAAAAGCTTGGCATCACAGCAAAATTAAGAGACCTGAAGTCCCAGTTCACGTTTAGCTTAGTCTACAGATGAGCCTGTCTCCAATTTCAGTTACTTTATTGGCGTGATGATCTTGCTCACACTGCTGACGGCGATACTACGCAGCCAGGCTTTGCTTCTGTGACCAGTCCCACACTGCGGTAATATTGTTTGACATCATGCACGTTCCCATTTTGTCTGTGTTCCTGCCTCTTTTTAATGAGGTTAGATGTTACTTCATAGAGTGAAGCTATTTCAACATAATAATTACTA
This sequence comes from Fulmarus glacialis, assembly GCF_000690835.1. Lineage (NCBI taxonomy): Eukaryota > Metazoa > Chordata > Aves > Procellariiformes > Procellariidae > Fulmarus > Fulmarus glacialis. The sequence goes on from NW_009214725.1 coordinate 107,342, forward strand.
AGTTTTTCCTGTTTAGGAGGAAGCATTTGCCGTATTTAAAGTTCGGAGGAAATCTCTTCTATGTCATATTTTTACAAGGGAAGCAGTAAGTCCTGCTTGATTTATTTGTCTTCTGAGTAATTAACATTATGAATTTTCATCTATGCATATGTAGTAAGTCTTATGTCCAATCCCACTTCTTACTTTTAGTTGTGGAAAATGACTCTAAATTAAATAAGCATGTGTCCCTCCAACATTACAATGCATCTTTAGCACCCCTCTGTGCAGCTGAGCAATGCCTCAGCAGTGCTTTACAGAAAAAGAAACTGAGGCATAGAGAAGGCAAGTGGCTTGCAAAGTCAGACAGAGCCAGGTATGAATCTCAGACCTACCAAGTCCCAGCTAAGTGCCTTGGCTGCAAAATAGTCTTCTTTCACGGAGATTACAGCTGTGATTTGCAAAGAAGCTTATAGAATCTACTTATACCAACCCATAAGATTTGAGCACCTAACTCCCTTAGTACATTTGAAAATCCATTTGGAAATATTTTCTCATCCTTTTTTGTAGAAAATACTGTCTTCTCTACTCGCCAGCTAGGATTATACCTGTTTAAAAAGATAGATGTAAAGTTTAAAAATATCTGTGTTTTTTTCTGACTTGGAAAAAAGCATGTAAGACCCAACATTTGACTATATAATAGACTGTGTTCAACTGTCTTTCACTGCCATCACGTTGTGTAATAACTTTTGTTAAGTCCCGCATCCTGTCTCAGAATGAATATGTTCTTGCATAAACAACAGTGTCGCCTCCCCAAATCTTGTGTTCAAAAATCTGTTGTGTGAGTATTTAAAGAAAGGAGTTGGAATTGCTGATAAATATTTCTATTATTTACCCAGCCAGTGTTCCAGCAGAGAGAGGCTGAAAATAACTGCCATGCTATGTAGCTAAAGAAAAATGGAGGGAGCAAAATCATCTGGCAAGTCTAGATTTTGCAAAAATCAGATGAGCATTGACTGTTTTGTATTTTCACTTTTTGATTGAGAGCAAATTACTTTCTGGGTTGCAGTAGATGGAAGAGATGTTACTGGGGAAGCACAGAGGACAGCCTGTAAAATGCGTGCATTTTAGGACAAACTGCCAGACCCCAAATCCTTCTCCCCCTCTAAACACAACCCGAGCTAGTTTAGCAGAACTTCAACAAATCTTACAACCTTTCCTGTTCGCTTTGCACTGCTAATATATTTGTGCATTGCAAAACCTTGCATCTTCTTGAAAATATCCTTTGGGGAGTGGAGCAGGAAATCTGTATTCCTCTGTTTGGCAGAATCTCTTTGACGTCTCCTCTCCTCTCCTGTCATGCTTCTGTCTGCGTGAGGATAAATGCACTGCAACTGGAAAAGTGAGATAAATAGTGTAAGGAGAAATCATTATAAACCTCAGTGCTTGAGAGGTGCATTCTCGGAAACATGCCAGTCATAAAACCTGACCAGGCCTGAAAAATAAAAATCCCTCAAATAATAATATAGGATCCCCATGGACCATTTTCTTATGCCTCTTCCACAAGCATGGAGCATTAAAAGATTGAAAACTCCTTTTCACTTCATTCCATGCAGCCTGAAAAACCATACGACATACTGCACGTGCATTTATAATAATAAACTGCGGAATAAAAGAATTTTCCTTTTTGGGACTGCGCACAAAATGAACCTTGTCCCTGCAAAATTAAATAAAAGAAATAGGGGACAACCATACTATAAGCCTAAGTATTCTTCCCACCTTTCCTGAACAATAAGCTGGAAGAGTGCTGAAAATGGATGCTTTCTCTTGTCTTCTGTGGGGTTGTGAAGGTATATATATACATTTATGTCTAATTGAAGTGCGTGTCATATAATTTATATGGAGAATAAGCCTCTTACAGGCAGGCCTAAGGACTTCCTTTCTTTTCTGAGAAAATTTCAAGTGCACAATGAATGTGAAAACAATGTAAGAAACCTTTGGCCACCCAAGACGTCACGGGCATTGTTCTGCTGTGCTTCTGGCCTCGTCGGAGCTGACACGCAGCGTAATGAGTAACAGGACTCCTCCCCGCGGTGCTCTTGTAGCAAGTTACACGACTTGTTTGTGAATCATTCTTCCTCCCTCTTATTAACAGCGACTGGTATAATGATTTTCTAACCATAGTCATCTCCTCGAGGAAACCTTGCTGATGCAGTGTTATACTCATTATGCGTTGCAGGCTGACTTCATCAAACTTCACCTTCTGCTTTGATGGGTGATTCTCATGCAGAGGGGGATGTGCTTTTTTTCCCAGAGATTATTTACTGGGTTATTATGGAAACCACATTTTATAAATGGGGATTGCCCTGGTAGAAAAAAACAATTAGCACAACAAGGGTTCTGCAGCATTCCCTTGCCAGCTGTGTTTAAAATAACACCAAAATGATAAACTAGACGGATCTATCATGAACAGCCTGCACTGGCACTCAGCCCCTGACTTACACTCCGTTGCCTGACTGAGAGTCCCGGCATGCAGGACACGAGGTATGCAAGGCCGAAAGCAAGGCTTGCTCCGACCTGCACCCTCCTGAATGGCTCATAAGAAAGAAGAGGCTGGTGATACCTCTCCTCCGCACTGTCTCCCCTCTGCCTCCCCTAGCAATGCGCCCTGGGATGTGGGGAGCTCTTTGCCAGCTCCCCAGTCTTTCACCTGGTGGTAATTTTCACCTGGCTCCTTGAGCATTTTTTAACCATTGGTGAAGCAAAAGCATTAAAATTGATATAATAGATTGACATATTTCTTCTAAGAGAGGAAATGTAAAAGAGTGAGGTTTTCTTATTACAATGTTTTTATCTATCTATCTTATAGGTAGGGTTTAATTACTCTCTAATTATGTTTTCTCAAGTTTGCCCCAATTTCTTCCTTCAGATGAACATTGTTCAGAGCACACATTTATGGATTCGCTACTCATGACACGACCAGTCTGGCATTTTTATTATCCTTCAACTTTATCTCTCCTCCTGAATCAAGGTTGCTGTCATTAATAGTATTTTTACTGCCACAGTTGTTAACTTCAGTTCAGGATTAAGACTGCATTTTTCTCCACTTGATATAAACACCTAAGAAAACGAGGTTCCTGTACTGGGGAGATTATCTGGTAAAGTGATCTTTCTGGATCCTCATACATTCTTTTGGAAATGGTTTCTGCCCACATTTGCACCTCTGAAGCTGTGTTATTTTTATGTCCTCATCCTCCTGCTTCGCTGCTGACTATGAATTTATTGATACGACACATCTTGTGCCATCGCCCAAATAAGTACCTAACTGTAATGTCACTAGTAATCGTTATTCAGCATTCAGACACTTCACCTGCACTGAGCGATGCTCCCACCCTGGCCAATTTGATTTCATGTTTCAGGTAAGGCTCGCAGTCAAATACATCACAGTCAAATACTCGGTATCTCTGCTACTTTTTGCCTATATTCTTTTCTCTCTTTCCTTAAAACCATAAAGTCATATTGCAGTGGGCATCACTTTACATATGCAAGCACAGAAGCGTCTCACTTCATCGCATGTTTTTGATCTTCTCTCTTAGCTCCTGCCAGCTTCACAGGCCACAGTAGGTGGCTAACAATTTACTTCCATTGTGCTGAAAGCTCCGTTTTCTCTCCCCTCTCAGTTACCCATCTCTGCTGATCATACACTATTGGACTTCCTCAAGTTTCCTTTGAGACACCCAGAGACTTTTTCAAATCAATGATTCACAAGTAAAGTAAGTTTGCTTTTCAGCTTTTTGCAGGGTAGAGTGTAATGTTGTTTGTGTAAGGACTGCCAGAAGTTCCTCCTAAATCGTTAGTGAAGATGGTCATATATAGATTTGTTCATTGATTCCTGCTCTGTCATCAAATTTCTTTTGGAGAGAACGGAGAAATTATTATTCTGTCTCACTCAACAAGGGATATAAAAATGCAATTGAGATGCAATTAGTTGGCATTTGATATGTTTCCCCTTAAATTATGCGATAAAGAATACGAGAGTAGTTCATGTTTATCCCTGATTATGAATCAAATCTGAACATGAAATACTTCAAAAGGTCACTCCAAGAGATTTTTATTCTCCCACTCTAAAAAAAATCTATTTATCCACTTATCTACTGTGTTCATCCTGGTTATGCAAATACTGTAGACTGAAGTTAAAAGAATGCCTGTTTCTAAATTAACTATGAAAAACCTTGTACAGCTCTGGGATACAGAGGCTGCCACCAAACTCTTATTTTTCCTTTGTCCTAGGGAACTTTTGTGTTCAAGCTCAGTTTTTTAAGATTTATTTTTAATTTGAAAGATTTAGCTAATTAAAAAACATTCCCACATTCCCTGCATGGAGCTAATTTTGAAATAGTCGTGGACAATCACTGAGGTAAAAATCTATTTCAAACCAGCTTAAGTGAAAAAATTCTACCAAGGTAGAGTTAGGAGTCAACTTAGTCAACCTAGGAGTCAACTAGGTTAATTACCTAACACCATGCAGCACAATGTCCTGCAGGACACAGTCCTTTTGGAAGTTTGCATGGCCATTTTGGAAACCTCAGACCTAAAAGGCCAGAGTAAAATTGTCATCAAAACAAGGAAGAGATGCATATAGTAGTAAAAGGGTTGCGAGTGAAGAATGTGAAGACTACAGAAGGAAGGAGAGGAAGATGCGGAATTAGAGGGTCAAGCCAGGGAAAGAAAACAGAGAAAACAGGCTTTTTGCTTGAGCTGGGAAGAGAATTCTGATTCTGAAGGAACTTCTTAGGGCATAATGACTTGCATAATGACTAAACGATGCATCATTGCACAATGACTAAACGACGATGGAGGGCTGACTCAGTGCAGCTAATAGCTGACCATGGTGGTACATGTAGGATCCTGTTTCTCTCCAACAACTAGCTTAAGTGAGGTGAGACCCACCTTTGCTGTGTCTGAACTATATTCCCTATCTTCTTTGGTTCTGTAGAGGCTTTATTTCCTTGGGTACAGAAGTGAACAACATGCAGCTCAGGTCCTAGAGCAGTACAGTCCCACATCCTATAGGGTTGAAATCACAGTAATACACTCTGATGGACCACAGCTTCTTCCAAAAGGAGGCTTCTTGGGTATGTCTTCACCTGTAGAGCAACTTATTCACAAACCAGACAATCTGCCCACGAATAATGAACAGTTAAAAATACACAGTTATGGCATGCCTGCAGCATACAGTGCCTTAGGACAGGATTCAGCTTGCTGACTATGACATCAACGTTTCATGTTTGTAGATGGCATTTGGTATGTGCACTGTGTATCTAAATTCTCATGAGAGCTGATGGACACCAAGTCAAGACAGTCAGTGCAGCCTAAAGAATGATTCAGTTCATCCTAAAACAGACAGCACCTAAAGTATGAGGAATTCACTTACTTAGACAGAGGTGTTTAGTGCCGTAAAAGGTGTCCCAAAATAAAGATGGCTGGGCCTCAGCCTCTGATGCAGCAGCATGATGTGGTGTGTAATGTCTGCTACCCCCACAGAGGTGTCCTGGATAACCTCGGGCGTCCCAGCTGGTACCATGTACCTATGCTTTGGTACAGATTCCTGTGGCTCATCAGCTAAACCGCACCAAATCTCCACCAAGCACAGTGAGGGCTTGGACTCTAGCTGACATGTAGACAGCTACCTGCAGACATCTGCTTTTTTTTGGTCTTAAGCTGTGACCTAAGTCCCACCCTTGGTATCCGTATGGCGCTCTGTAAAGCATAGCAGCAGTCTCTCCTTTAGCATCCATCCCATCTCACCCTGGGGTGGGAAGAATGATTGGGTGGGCAGCCCCGTGACAGTGAATGTGACTTTCCCTAATTTTTATTCTGTTGCAGAGAACAAACCTTTAGGAATTCTCTGGAGTCTCTTGGTCTCTTTCATGCAAGCAAAGACCGTGTTCCTAATTCCACACATCTATGATCACCCCTGTAAACTGACTTCTTTTGTCACAGAAAGTGGCACTCATTTTGGCCAGGGAAGTGTAAGGTACCATCAATGAGTCATTAGGTGTAGGTCTCATAATACAAATCTCAATGACTTTTTACTTATAATTAGACACATTCTGTGGCTTGAAGATGAACACTCAGATCTGATAGTGTGCTGAGGCGATTTATCAACATTTATGCACCCAGAGGGTTCCACCAAGAACATGACTTCGCTAAAATTAATCTTCCGTATGGGAACAATGTGAAACAGTGATTGGTGTAAATAAGAAAGACACTAGTAGGCTGTGGATTTAAGCTCATCTTAGAAAGGATGAACTTATTCTATCTGACACATCCAGCTGTGCAAACAGCAGTACAGTGTGAGCTGTGTTAACTTTACTAATAGACGGGGATTAGAACAGATCCTGTGCTACATATTAATGATTCCTCTGCTTGTAAAGTACTTTAGTACTGCAGAGGAAAGAAAGGAAATACAGGGGGAACACAAGTTATTTCTCCAGCTCTCATGAAATAGGATTGAAAACTGTACATTTCAGAACTCAATTTTTGTGCGTGCCAATGGCTTTGCCTTTCTGGGGCAGAATTTGCACAATATGCCTTTGGAAAAGAAAAGGAAAGAAAATTATGACCATGCCAGAACTATTTCTTCACTCCTGTAGCACAGAGCTCCTGGTAGGCTGGTGCTGTTGGCCTTCTTGAGTGATGGATGACTCCAGCTGTATCCTCAGTAAAAGCAAAGGGAACTGAAGCTGTTATCTCTTCTTTTGAAACTGAAAGTATGCCAAAAATTGCAGTCAGACATTGGAGGAGAGGATGCCCCTTGCTCACCAAGGCTTTAGGGAGAACTGGAATCCTATTTTCCTGGAGCTTTGTTCACCCAGTTACTGTAATTCAGGCCTGTGTATTTGTTTTGCTTGCCAGCTGCTATAGTGAGTTTACTATGTCACAGATGGAGAAAAAAAAAAGAAAAAAAATTAGAATTTTCTAGAATAAAATCTATATCAGTAGCCACATACAGTGCCAATTGTTCTCAATGTTACAAAAATATCAGTGCCTCTTAAGGAAACTTTCTAACCAAAGTTTCAAAGGATGGATGTGGAGCATGCTGCTTCCACTAGAATTTCCCCTTTTCTACAGAGCTAAAACACTGTCGACATCTCGTTAATTCACCCAACTGTGACTATGCTGTATCAACATGTATAGCTAACCTTTGTGTTCAAATAGTTCACATTGTGAAAACATTTTCTTGCGCTCAGTGTCAGGCTCTTTCTTGCTGCTTTTTTTCCATTACATCACTTTTTTCCCCCTTCAGCCAGAGATGTAGGAGACCATTTCCCTTTGGAGCATATGCCAGCGTTGAGCTGTTGAAACAGCAGGGGAGGTTATAAATCTGGACAGGGAGCTGCTCTTTATCCTTAGTAGCTGAATGCTTTGTGGCCATCGCAGGCAATGCCTCCTCTAGCCTCTGTGACCTTGCCTGGTCTCAGACACAAACCTTTCAGTTGGGGTGGAAACCGGCATAGTGCTAACACACTTCCAAATCTGCTGTTATTGAGTCACTTTTTTAGACAAATGTCAAATAGTAATATTAATTTGTGACTTTTCAAGTGTGTCCTCATGACCTTTTTGGACTACTTCACCTCTACAAAGATAGAAATAAAAGAAGAGTAAAACCAAAAGCTTATCTGAATACAATATCCAAGCTGCAAGGATTTATTCCAAAATTTCTAACACTAAAGCAGCTTGAGCCCTAATTAAAAAATACCCTGTTGCATTCCTTACCATTGCCAAATATACAATTCCACTGTCCCCCAAAAACATGGCTACTGAAAGTAAAAAAAGGTGAAAGAGTCAGCTTTTCAATACCTAGAAGTGTTATAGATGTAACTTCTGTTTTTTCACGGCAAGAGTGGGCAGGGAACAGATCATTTATACCTTTAGTATGGGATGCAACTTTCAGAGTTAATTCTGGAAGAACCTGAAATACTAGACCCTGAAGTTTTTACAGTTCAAAAGTTTTGATAAGTTCTTTCTGTACCCTTGATAGTAAATGTTTGATAATGGACAACAGTTCTCATTAAATTGTTCAGATTTCCCTGGAATAAGTGAAAACTAAGTGATTTCCCTCTTTTCTGTTGCTTTTATAACAGACACAGAATATAAAGTGAAATACCTGATACAGGAGGGGCAAATTATTTTTGTCAAAGTGTTTTTTTCCTTTGGAAAAAAAATTTAAATTAAAAAGTCTCTTCTTTCTCAGTGGAGTTTTCATTTTTCATCGAAACAAAAGAACATCATTGACCTCAGTTTCCCATTTGCAACACGCCTGAATTTTGGTACAAAGTAGCTGCTGTCTCATCCTTAAAGCTTCACAATCCCTTGTTTAAGATTTTTTGCATTTTGATGAGAAGGGCGACACCATCCACCATGTCAAGGTCAGAGTGATTATGGTGGGATAATTTCAAAAATGCATTCTTGGACTTTCCAGGAAAGAACAGGGAGGGAGAACTATTATACTCCATATAGCATATATAGAGATACTCCATATAGAGTATTTCTATTCTATATTTTGTAGTAGTCTTTGGTTACAAAAATAAAAGCTGTTCCATGAAAAGGGATTAACTTCTACACTGGGCTGAAGTCTCAGCAGTATCAGTCAGGGTACATGGCAGCGTCTGCTTCTGGTCTTGCAACTATTGCAATCCTGTCTGTCAGTGGCTCTGCTTTAGGAGGGGGTATAGAGCATCCAAATTCCCATGGCCTGGCAACTAGAGAAATCTTTTGGGACAGAGAAATGTGGATTCAGTGAGGCTGAGAAGAGTTTAGTTGACATTTGCTGTGTAAGTGCTCTAACCAATTAGTAGGTGAAAGGCAGACCCTAACGAAGTAGAGTTTTTTTCCTCTTCAGGCCTAATGAAGAAGTCTACTGAAACTCTGTTTCGGTAGAGTGTGTGAATGGAGCAGACAGAGGTATTGAATCATCTTTTGTATTTCCTATATGAAGTAAAATTCTAAATCAATGGGACTGGATCAATGTCTGGAGGCTCCCTGATTCTCATGCAGTCAATGTAAAGAGGGAAGAGCCTAACCTAATCTAACAGGGTCTTAACGTGCATGTCCTCAGAGAAATTGATCATTCCTGTCACTTCTATGGGGAGTGTAAGTAATTAAACTATGCAGAATGACTCATCAGATACCTAAATTTCATTAAGATAGAGATCTGAATGAGTAAACTGGAAAACTCCGCCCAAGAGTTGTAGATCTGTAAGTCCTATAAGTGTTCTATAAGCATTTCTCTTTGCAGACCACTGGCACTTAACAGATCAAATCCAAATTGAGCCAGTGGAGAGCTGTAGGTACAGACATGATGATGAAGATGAGAAGCTCAGGAATTACATGTCTGTGTCTTGCAGCATAGCTGTTTCATACTGGCTTTTTGGTTCATCAAATGTCTTCTAGTTTACATACATCTCCTGTATGTAAACGTGCCACGGGATTGGCTATTTCAGCCGCTGTTAACAAACCAGATCTGCGCATAATTTTGATTCAAGGGAGCTGAAAGTATTCTTATTCCTTATCTTCTTTTTGTCCTCTCAGAATTACTTTTTTCCACCTGAGATTGTTTTACCATTAGTGATACTACAGTGATTGTCAAGTTTTTGTTATACTACTTAGATAAATTTGCAATTAGGTTCTTGCTCTTTCTTCTGGTTTTGTTTTTTTTTTCCTTTTTTTCCTCATTCTCAAAGTAGAGTGCTTTTGTGTTAGTTTTGTTGTGTTTTGGTTTTCTTTTTCTTTTTTTTTCCCCCAAAAAGACTTCGTTGAAGGTTTGCAATAAGTATCACTGTGGGGTCGCTTGGATTTTGTGTGTCTCATCAGATGGCTAAGGATGGAATTTGTAATATTTTGGTACCAGAATGATCCCTGTGGTGCCTCAAAACTTGTGCTGATGATTTTCTGGGTTGATTTGTATCATCCAACATATTGCCAAGTCCATCAAACTTGTTTAATATTATTACAAGATTATTTTATTAAATGTACTGAATTTTCATGGACAAATATCACACCAGACATATCTCTATGTTGGAAGGATAATTGCTGTTTTTGCAAGAAAATGGCAAAGGTCAGTATAAATAAGTATCACATTTTACTCTATAATAATTTCCAATCAGCATATGTCCTGTATCTTTCCACGTATGTATGTCATTGGATATGCAGTTATCTAATGGATATCTTAATGTTTGAGCTAAATGACTGATGACGATGTTATGTATGACAGAAATCATGCCAAATTTTTGTTTGTTGTTCTTGGATGAAAGTGCCATCAAAAGCTTTTACAAGGCAGTGTTGTATGGTGTTCATTTCCCTCAGTACGATGAGCTCATCATGCAGTGGGACAGACTATACCCTTGCTTCCAGTTGCAGATTGAAATAATCTTTGTTGGCTTTTGCTGCTTCTTCAGTAGCATGCTATATGTCTATGCAGAAAACTGAATCAGCTTGCATATAAAACATTACCAGATACAGAATTTCACGCTAAAAGTGGTTTCACATGAAGCATGGTCAAAGGATAAGTATTCTATTTATTTCTCAGGATTGTAACAGTCCCGTGTCTTCCATGAGTTATTGAGAATTATTAATGAATCTAGTCCTGATATTTCTGACAGCTGTTCCTTTTCAGTTCTTTGTCTCAAAATGCTCAACAGCAAACCTTGTTACCTGGCAGATTGCTTGAATTTCACAGCCGTTCGCAGATCAGCTTTGTTCTTATAGAGTCTTAGGTTTTCAAAGTAGCCAAACCTATAAACTTGAGAGTCCAAGCTCAGCTGCTTTCAGTTTAGCTGCCTAAACTGTGCACACTTAAACTTTTGGATTATTTCTGTACATGTGGCTATAGGTCTCCCACCCAATGGCAAGTGTCTGGAAGTCTCCTTTATTTAATACTTAAATGTTTCTCAAATGTAGGTGTTCAGAAGAAAAGTGCCTGTTAAACCTTGCCCAGGAATGATGCTGCCTTCCACAGAAGAGGGAGTGACGGCTCTTTTGCCTTTATGGCTCTCAAGAATAATAATTTAGCTCTGGATGTGTTCAGTCTGAAAGAAGTTAATGTGCAAATAGAATACTTGTATGACATTCAAAATCTGCTGGAAACCTTGTTAGAAATAAAAAATTGGAGCCCCCTTCTAAGCACAGTAGGGCTACAAGATTCCTGGCTGCTAAATCATGGAAAAGAAGAAGAAATGAGAAACTCTTTGGAGGATAAACCTGTTTAAGAAGGATTAAAATATATAAACTGATTCATTCAATTGGGCATATCTACCAGCTCTGCATGTGCTCATTCTATGTCTGTTAACTATTTCTAGCTGTAAGAGATGCATGTGCTGTGCATAGGCAGTGATAATGGCAGCTCTGTGTTTTGTATGCCATATTCTCTGCTCCCAGGGAGTACGTCTATAATTGAACCTGTGACTCCATAGGCAGAACCTGTGTTGTACCTGACTGGTCCTGGGAATAATCTGAGTCTTAGGGTAATCCCCAAAACCTCACTCCAGTCTGCTTTCATTGCCCTTTTATTTAGCCTACAAGTCAATGCTTGTAAATCCTGTTTTATCAGTGATAGGTGATACCAGCTTCTAACTGTGGCCTTTGGCTGATGCTGTGAAATAATGTTGTTTGATGGTGGTTAAGGAGCTGGCCCCATGAGTTCAGTCCATCCATACTGCAGGTTAATGTGCACTTGGTGAATATTCAGCTGGTTTGTCCTGAATCAAACCCCAGAGACATTCCTGAAGATTAACAGCTGGGACTGTGAATTTGCCCTTGCTACTCTGAAGGTTGAAGGTAGAAGGGCACCTGAAACTCTGGAGTACACATCCAAAATCATGGACCAAGCAAACATCACTGTCAACAGGTACATGATTATGGTCCAGGACTTCAGGTCTTGCTCAGCAAGGTCGGATACCATTTCATGGATGTAGACTTGATCTACCACCAGAGGAGTCTGCAGTTTATCAGTGGCTGTAGGTCATTAATAGAACCGCTGTTACTGGAATTGCAGATTAAGTTTAGTGTCTGAGGAAACACAGATGACTCCCGATGGACGTTGTGTCCCAGAGTGTCATCGAGACCAGCCTGACATCATAATTCCATAAGCAAGAAGCAAGGCCACTTGATTTTTTTTTTTTTTCTCCAGAAACTGGGAAAATCCAAAGAAGTTAGGATATACAAGGAGACTTCTTGTCCCTCATGAAAGCAGATTTAAGAAGCTGTTGAGATGAATTCTGCCTGGGTTTTATATATCATGTACCCGAGGAAAGGAACTGGACCTAGGCAGGATTTTAGGTATTGTGCCCTTGAAGCGTAAAGGCCCTCCACATTCTTGAGGCAGAGGAGCATAGTAACCAGAGGGGAGGAATGTAGGGAAGGTGGTCTTCACATGCCTCCTTTCATATGCACACTGGCCAGCAGTGAGGTCTGACTATCGAGATATCCATGGAGGACACGCTACATCCATGTCCTGCTCATGGCACTCATCGCTGCCTACACATCCCGCTGCCCTTGCTCAGCCCCCTTCTACCCACCTCATTACAATGGTCTGGAGGCAATTTGTGCAGTCAGGCCAAGAGGAGTCACTTCAGCCTGATCTTGCTCTCTAATTTTATGCTGGTGCTCCACCACCAGCTCAGAGATGCGGTTTCCTTGCACCGTGTGTCTTCTATGACTGTGACAAAAGTGAATGCAAAGTTTATTTAAACTTTGCTATTCTCCACTGGTAATGTTTGACACCCATTTTTCTAGACGGCTATATAAGATATGAGGCAAAGATGAACAAAGCTCTTTAATCTAAATGGAGTCCTCCTGATTTGTATCAAGGAAGTTGAGAGCAGAATCAAATCCTAGATCATTATTTTTTGAACCAGTACAGAGACAGAAACCCTACGCTGTGAGGCCCTGATTCAGGAAAGCATTAAGCACCTGCTTAACTTTGAGCACTGACTTCAATGTATTTAAAGTTAATCAAGTGCTTAAGCTTTTTCCTCCATAGGGATTCTTTTCTGCATAAGGGCCTAAGAGAAAATAGATAACTATAAAGAGCAACTGTAATGAGCCTGCATATGGGCCAAAGAGAAGGGGATTATTAATGCTTTCAGGTTCAGTGAGGACTAGGGTTTAAATATCAACCTCCTACAGCGAGACATGAAAGACTCTCATAAATGTGTTAAATCGCATCAGGTCCATTTAATATCATTACGTTTAATAAAAGTATCTTTGCACTATAATAATCAGTGAGGACAGTAGGTGGACCAGTCAGGCTGTTCTGGGAGCAGAATATATTCCTTCTGCTAGGGTTATCCTCCTTTCTGCTGCACTCTGTAGTGTTGGTTTCCAATAAACAATAAGCTTCTAAGTGCTTTAATCTCTGGGAAAATCTTGAAATTGCCTTGAGGGTGGTAAAAACACAACTCCATGACACAACTAGCTAGGAAATTAAGAACGAGGTTCTCTGAACCAGAATGGTAGAAATGAGTGTGGGAAAAGTTCTTGTGCAACCTCTATTTTGTTGGCAATGCTTCCAATAATTGGTAAGAAAGACCACAAAACTGCAAATCAGAACAAAACTTAGTATAAAACTGAAACTAGGGCTTTTATCAGAAAGGTCTTTCAACAGCCTTTATCATTGCTCCCTCTCTCTTTCTAACCCTCTTGCTGTGGACAGAGAAAAAACACATCTTTTTTTGGTTCTTTATGACCCCAGAGGGCAAATTCAAGTTGTTGATTTAATTGGAGCATTTAATTTTAAACATAGTTTATGATATGTAAGTGCTGCAAAGGTCATTTGTCAAAACAAGAACATTGGGGAACCTTGACACCAAACCTCAACAGCTTTTATTATAATCTCTTTATGATGCCTAAACATCTTAACAGTGAGTCTTTAATACAGTGTGGCTAGATTTTGTGCGAAGTTCGGAGGCAGTCAATGGCAGCTTTTATGTTTGAAAGCTTATATGGGAAATTTTTATTTTAAATAGGTCAAAGACAAAAGCACCCTGTGCAGGAAATATAAAGGCAGGATTTGAATAGCCAGCTTGGATTTTACAAGATCAAAATCTAATTGATGAACAGTTGCAAAACCAATTTATATTTCCTTGTCTTGCAGGGAGTTTAACATAAACAGAAGCTGGCTATTCAGTATCAAGACCTCCCGAACTTTCATGCTTCAAATGAAATTGCATTTTTTGGAAGAAAGAAAATGAGCTTTATGCAACTTCACTAAACAGAATGAGAAAGCACAAATCTTTTTGAGATGTTTGCAATTTTATTGTCTTTATAACAGTATTTTTTGTTATCTTTTGTATTAGGCAATAAAGGCCTGTGTGAATAAAATGTAATCAATTACACTAATACATAATATGACACATTGTCAAGCAAAAACCACATCTTTCTTTACCATCTGGCCTTTGATTCCAGAAATTTTCATGCCCTGATCATTGCACCCAATCTATAATTAACTCATGGAACTCGTTATTGCAGGGTACCAGGGCATTGATGTGTTCAGGAAAGCAACAGGTCGAATTAATAGAAGGAAAAAATCCATCACCAGGAACATGTGGATATGAACTCCGGCTGAGAAACTCCCTGAACTGCACATTGCCAGAAGCTGGAAGGACACACTTAGAGAAGGATCCTTGTATGCTTGGCCCATTTTTCTACTCCTTCCATAGTATCTGCATCTTTGACTATAGTCAAAGAGAGGTTCAGAGAGCTGGTAGATGCCCCATCCCTGGAAACATTCAAGGTCAGGTTGGACGTGGCTCTGAGCAACCTGATCTAGTTGAAGATGTCCCTGCTCATTGCAGGGACTAGATGGCCTTTAAAGATCCCTTCCAACCCAAACTATTCTATGATTCTATATAGTCCATGGATCTGCCAGTAAGGCAGAGGATGCATTTGGAGTCCTTTGCCATTGCATTCACCTTTCTTCATATTTCGCTTGCAAGTGATGTAATTTAAGTATTTCTCATTTAACTAACAAACATCGTAGAGCTTGTTGCAGAGAAAAGATGTGTAGAATACCCTTCCATCCCATCAGTGCTCTTGTAGGGTTTAGGTGGTATGTACCTGGACACTTTCAAACCTCTGGTATTCTATCCCAAAAAGATGCAGAAGTGAACCCTGGCCTGGAACAAAAGACAACAGTGAGCTATTAATCTTCAGGATGCAAGTGGCTCCTTCTTCATGCAGGGGTCCCAGAGCTGTGCCCTGGGATGGCCATCATTTGTCAGGGAAGCAGTTAATCCCCAGTACAGCCCTGTCTGCCAAAGCAGTCACAAGCTCTGGAGCTAATGATATACCCTGGACAGGGATCACATTTCCCCAGGCAAGAAACTCCAATGACTTCAAAAAACTAAATTAACCAGACTTAGTCCTTACCTAAAGGTTCGCCTGTCATACATAGGTTAGTTTAGACTCCATAGCTTGTTCCACTTGGGGACAGAGTACGAGGAGAAGAGGCTGTATGACAAAGCAGGTCTGTTTTCTCCCTTTTACTTCAAAGTGTTTGTTCATTCCAAGCATAAACCCATCCTATGGAAGAACACCTTATGCATTGTGCAAAGACTCTGAAAGGCAATGAGTTTTGTTTTGGAGTGGGAAATGTGTCATCCATGAGGCCGAATTCAGTCAAAGCTTTTTCTTTACCGTCCCTAGGTTCATGCTGACTTGAATAGTTAATAATGGTTTTTGCAAACAGTAGTAGGGAACAATAACCAAGTCCAGTGAGAAGCCTTTGTTCCTTCCTAGGGCAGTCTCTAGGCAGGTGATATAAAAGATGATTAAATTTCATAGGATTTCCACAGGAGTTTTATCAAAGACCAAACAAAACCACAAAGCAGTTGTCTAATTGCCCTTCACTGTTCATTTAACAGTGATGGTTTGTAGCTAAGGTAGAAGAGCATAATTCTATTAGGTAAATAAAAATTTAGACTCAGTAGAAAACTAGAGGCTGCTGGATACTTGAATCCCTCATATAGGTCTGAGAGCACACCTTTATCGATGAACGATATTGGAGAAGAAATAAGAATGCAGTGCAAATTACAATGTAGACTGCTCTTTTATGCACAGCACAAACTGTTTGCATGTTTTGCATGCTCATCCCTTTAAAGACCTGATAGGATCCAGTTCAACACAAACATGATGAGCACATCAATTAAGTAGGGAGATGGTACCTTGTGACAGATGGACTGAGCAGGGGTTTCCAGATTCTGTGAAAGGGAAAGGCACAAAGGGAATAGGTGAAGAGGTGAGTTCAAATAGGAACAACATCTTTGCAGAAAGATTGTCTAGGTCAGGAACTGCATTTTTGTCATTTATTTTATTATTCTTTTATTAAGGGTTGTTGGTTTGGGTTTTTTTGGTAACTAACAAGGTATCTTTCTTAGACTGCATTATGAGCCCAGTGTTAAACATGGCAGGGTGCCAATCTACAGTCAGAGCTAAGAGCCCTTACTAAAAACTAGGTCAGCGTCAAGGGTTATATCAAGTAACACCCCCTAGCTAAGTTGTTCTTCAAGACTTTACTGTAAAGCAAAGTATTTTCCCCCATTTTTCTATTTTGTGAATATGACAGCAGTTGCGAACAGATCCCCCCTCCTTGTACCAGCACCACTCTTCCAGTCTGTACCACATGTGTTCTGGGGAGAGTGGCTTCAGAAACATAGGAAAACTTGGAGGACAATAGCTGTCTGCTAGGAAACAGTACAATGCATCTTATTTTCATTTTTTATTTTTTAGAGTCTGTGCTCCAAATATTCTCTCTTCCTTGCAGTATGAAAAAGCATACAATTTAAACAGCACTGGCTGAATGTGAATTTTTTGTAATACTTTTTCAAAACAAAATAATCCCCATTCATATTTAATGACGCCTTTCCCAACGCAGTTAACCAATGAAAATAAATTAGGGAGTTGCTCATCCTAAAGGAATCCAAATCATTTAAAAAGTAATAAATTAGGCATATTCCCCCAGGATCAGGGCATATTATTAGTCAATAAGCAGGATTAATTTAGATTTCAATATGTTATGCTCTCCATAATCTTTCCTTCTGATGCACGTTAGAGAGTATTTTGCCCCACAAGATTAGTCTAGAATCAGTAGGCTTTATCGGTGTTCATCTAGCCTCTGAGAATGATTTAATTTTCTCAGTACTTTAATAATGAAATGATTTTTTTATCTGTTTATGTATCTAAAAGGTGATCCTCCCATTTTGAGTAGATGATTATGTTCCCAGTTTTAAGAAAATTTGAATATAGAATAGGATGAATTTAAGACATTCCACCATGCTGGTGCTTCTCAGCATGCATACCAGGGTAGAGAACAAATATTTCCTTCACTTGATTGTCAAAAGGATTTCAGATCAGGTTTTCCTAAGTCTTCTAGGATCTTTCCCAGAAAAATGTCATTCCTCATTTTACCAAACCAGAGATTCTCATTTGAACAAAAAACAATGATTGATTCATTTCTATCACTTTCCTCTTATTCTACTGTATTAAGGTTACAGTATATTTTATTTCCGTTTTACAGTTTCAGAAGGACAAAGAAACATGTACGGGATCTCATGGGAAGCCAAAGTCAGAAAAAGTGCTAGAGCCCAGGCAGGGAGAAAAAATATCTGTAGCCTTTTCCTCAGTAAATATGTCATTGCCATTGCTTGTAACAAGCATGGCTTTGCATTAGGCTACCAATACAGGCCTCTTAGGGTTTGCCTGGACTTGTCTTGGCCCACCTGGAGATTTGCTTCAGCTTGTAAGCGCAGTTAACTATTGACCGGGGGGCTGTTACCTGCTTGGTTTTAGCTTTTGCTTAGCTTGGAACAACTCTGAGGTGTAACACCTGTTATCAGATAAAGTTTTCTCACTAATTTATAGTGAAAATGAGAAATAGACCCTAGACCCTAGACTAAAATGCAGCAGAGAGGGGAGAAGGCATAGGATGAGGGCAGAGGCCTTGGAAGCACAGACAGAGGCAGATACGGGAGACCCAAGGGCTATAAATTGGGGTCAGTTACTGGGCAGCAAACAAATGCAACCCTGGGCACTGTGTAAACCGGTCTCAGGGGTAGCGATGAGAACCAAGAAGTATCCAACGTGTGTAAAACGCATTGTATATAGAGTATCTGGAGATACAACTTGGACCTGCAGACCGATGACAAAAGAGCAAAGTGCACAGCATGTCAGCAAACATAAAAATGCCCACTAGCAAATCCCAGAGAAGGAGGAAGGAACCTTCAACACCAACATCATACTCCTCCTAGCAAAGGGCTTGGGATACTGAAGGCTCACGGTAACCCTCCCTGTGCCCTGCACGAATGGACACCATCAGCCTTAGGACACCGAAGGGCAGTGAGAGGGTGAGCGTAAGACCAGAGAAGGGGGTAAATACTATAAAGTTTGTGTATACATAATTTTAACTGTGATATGCAATTTGAACTGTGTAGTATCACTGTAACTGCACTAACAATAACTCCTTGATAAGACTGTTAAGACTGTAATTAGATCAACGTATAAATTACTTGCTTTGCGTATATGGTGTGTTCCTTTTGCCCATAACAACCTGTTTTTCTAACCTCAGAGTGTTGGGATAGCACTGTATGTATTTAGAAATTAGTATTGGTACTAACCAAAAATCCCAGCAAACACCAGCACACATTCTGGCTTACTATATATATGAGTTTCCCATCCTGAAGTAAAATCTCTCTTCCCTTTTTGAATCCACAAGCTACACTCATTCTTCAATAACAGGACCTTAACGCCACAAGGAGTTTTGTGTAGACAAGGGTCTACAAACAAGACAAAATACAATGGCGGCCACTCCTAGGCACAGCAAGATTATAATATTGGCCATACTAGAAGATATAATCTAATCTCAGACTCAGCAAAGTAGTTACATGTACACTAGTGTGGGACTTCTCATGCAGGGCAATTTTTAACTCACACTTCTTTGTAAACAGATTCAGACAATGTAGGAAATTCTGGCCCTGCTGTGCTGATCTGCAACTGTCTTCTCTTGCTCTTTATAAA
>NW_009214725.1:126419-140944 GCF_000690835.1 Fulmarus glacialis
GTCTGCTTTCAAAATGTTATCTTAACTAGGATTAATAAAGATACACTGGGGAGCTTCTTATCTCTCATGGGAATTATGTTTATAATAATAATAAAAAAGCTTTAATCTTGGAAGAGCAATGGAGGGGGAGGGAAGCTGGAAAGAAGAAATGTACGTGTAGGAGAATAGGCAAGTAAGAGGTGAGGCAAGGGCATTGGAGGTCACGGATGGGCCCACACCAAAACCTGAGATCCAAATACCCCTGAACTTTGAGAACATCTGAAGCCAGATCAAAAAGTTTTGGTCTGGACCCCTACCTTTCTCTCCAAATTAGGGATGGATAAGCTGGTTCTGATAAAAGAAGATCCATCCTGAGACTTTTTGAAATTCAAAAGAGCTCAGTTTACCTTTTAAATTAAGTTCTGAGCAGCTTTCCTGCTTCTTGTGTTCAGCCAGAAGAAGATGTAGAAATATCAAAACACAGCATGAAAGACATGCCTGCCTAGCCTGAATGAGGGCGTACTGAAAATCTCCTCAGGGAGATTGATCCTCTAAGGTTTCCAGAGCAAAGAATCCTGGATATGCTTCAGAAAAATAGTTGAAGTTTTAGGCAATTGACTGAATGAAACCACAACATCAAACAAATTGAGGTTCACCATGCCTTGCTGCTTAACTGGAATATAATTACATTTATTTTAGATATATGGGATTCTCCTGTTTGTAAGCAAAGACCTGCAGCGTTCACTGGCTCCCATGCCAAAGACATTGGTGGTTACATCTGTACTAGGAAATAAAGTGCATCCTGGCTCTCCTCTGGCCAACTGAAAGGGCATGGCTCATGTCCATAGGACTGAGCTCTCCTGTCCTCCAAACCCTGGTGGCTGCATCCAAACTGCCTATGGGAACAGTCCTTGGCCCATGTTCACCCATGAGCCATGCCGAGGACTGGCTAGGGAATGGGCTAGCAGGCATGACCAAAACTGTGCCACATATTGTGCTCATATTTAATGGTATGGACAATCATGGGATAGCAGTGGGCCCGTGCCCTGGCACTTTTTACTTCAGTAATAAAAACTGAGCCGGCTTGATGCTGGTTATCTGCTACTGTGACTGTAGTCTACCTTCCTGGTGAAGCGTAAGGAGACCACCATAGTGGCCAGTTTTGAGTATCATCAGTCTTTCCTGCAACTCCTCTTGCTAAGTTTCAATATGATGCTCTTTGTGAATGAACTTGTTTGTCTCTAGTCAGAGATTGGATGTCCTTGTTTAACCCACTTGATTTTGGTCCTGTTCATCATTAAATATTCAGTAACAGATTCATTTTCTGTTGAGGTGTATGTATCTACTGTCAAAGTTCCGTTGCTATTCTGAGAAGCTAAGATTGGAAATTACAGCTAGTTTATCTGGCAGTGGTGCATCTCCAAAGTGATATGGACCAGTGAGAGCATGTAAAACCAATTAGCATAATTGCCTTATTAATTCAATGCTGTCCTTTAAAACCTGGGAAGCCAGCCACTGCTGGTGAGCTAATACACCCAGCTCATGAGTCCAGTGTATATCATGGACACAGCTTGAGTCTGTGTTGGTAAGAGACCTGGATGGACAGACCTACATCTTGTGTCCCACTGCATGCCCGTTTTCCCATTGGAAAGAAGCCTAAACCTATAGACCAAAGGTACCTTGCAGACATCTCCAATCTAGATGACTGAGGAACTAGGGCTGTGAAATATGTCATGAAGTCTAGCTACTGTGTTGCATTTATTTATTTCTGTGATGGAAGTATTTCAGGTTATAGGCTTGACACAGCCTCATGACCCTGGGTAGGATATCACTAGAAAATTTGCTTTTGATAAAGGTTTGGGATTGCTCTAGCATCATTAATTTTGAAGCTCAGTGAAATATCAGTTTTTCTATATATGCATTCTTCAAGGAGGATGATACAAAGGCATATTATAACACTGAAAAGTGGATAAGCCCTCAGTATTATCTCTCGTTTTGACACCTCTTCAAAACACACTTATTAGAAATATAATTTGGTTTGTCTGGATTTTAAATTGAGATATTAGATAATGTTCAATGAACTTTGTTAGGTGAAGTTACATACTTAAAATGAAATCTTTGCCTATACTATTAGTATTATATCTAGCAATTACCTAGCAGATTTTAAATAACCTGGTCCATCTCCAGAAGACTACAAAAGAAGTTGGAAAATCAAACCCACATTTGTGTCAGTTTTCTGTCCACCGCTGTATGAAGATCATACTATTCTAGTGTCTAATTAATTCTCAAATCATTACCTAGTAACACTCACATGCACACTATTCTCAGTTTGCTGAAGAAATAGCTGTCTTTGTGTTCTGGCTGGCTGGCATATTTGAATGGAAATGAAGGCAAAGGGAGAGTGGTTGTTGGGTGGTCAACCGGAGAACAAATTGCAGAAGAGATAGATTAAAGATTAGTTTTGTTCATAGTTCTGATTGCAATGAGACCTGCAGCAATTAGTTTCTGCTTCAAGGGGGCTGTGCCTGACTCTGGTGTAAGATCTGTGTCCTGCACTCATGCTTCCCATGCCTTCCCACACACATCGATCACTTAATTTCTTCAGGAAGGCATTGTTATTCCAGGAGATCCCATATGGGAGTCTCAGAGACACCAAGGTCCACAAATGGAATCTGGATACCACCTACTTTAACTGAACCCGGTAAATGAGGAACCAAAATGGACTGCCAAGACACAATAAATACAGTGTCTCTCTGACGACTGTCTGCCATGTTCTGTGAGAGCTGAATTTTCAGAGCCAGGGATGAAGCTTTGTTACTAGGTATAATGAGCTGAAATGGTTAAGCCTGAAGGTGATTAATGCAAGGACATCCTTTGCTGGAGCTGGGGATGTTTGGATAGAGCATGGCTTCCCAGCTAGGGAATGATTTCCTTTCGTAAAATATGAATTGTGCTTACGTGCATGTATTTTTTATGTGGATAGATGTTTCTGTGAGCATCTGTGTCTGTGTTGAGGAGCTGGAGCACAAGAAAAAAAATCCAAGCATGCAAATGAAAAAAACCTGTTCTTTTATAAAGAAAATAGGTCTGTTCTCTTTTGGTTGCATTGCTTACATAGTTGTTAGTTTAATCTTTATAATAAAGTTTTTGGTTTTTTTTTTAAATGTGTGGCAAACTAAGTAACTGGAACATAGGTAGAAATAATATATTTGGGTTACAGGAAAAAAACTGGCATGACTTTAAAGGCACACATTTCATAACACCACATGTGCAAAGCATTATAATAATTGCACTATGCACATCTGTAACAGACAGAGTGAACAATGAATATTAAAAACACATTCCTAAAGCCAGCCCAGAACCTTGGCAGTCGTATTTTATATGGGAGACCTGTACTAGAGTCCAAATGCTGGGTCTTCTGCATCCAGAGCTGGTGGGCTTCGGTGGCCGCTAAAGTGATGGGCTTGGGTGCAGGTGAGAGCAGTGGGGAGGAACGTGGCAAGGCTGCTCCATTTGCTGCTCTTTCATTCCCCGGCTTCCTGCCCCACAGAAGGTGTTTTGCTGAGGAAATCTGCTGGAGCCCTCAGTGGCTGCTGTTCAGGACTGCTGTAGTGCCAGAACGCGGAGAAAAAAGGATGGATGTGGAAGCAAAACAGCAACAAGCAAATGCTCTGAAGGCCATGCTGGGAACACCTGGCCTCTCTTCCTAGCAAGGATACAGAGACACTCAGATTTCCTGAGATATGTGCTCCTGGGCAAGATGGGCAAGATAAGTACCCACACTGAAGTTGTGTGGTTCCTGCTAATTGGTGATACACACCATTTAATTAGTGGGCTATGCAGCATATTAAAGGCATTTTATGGGTAAGAACAGTGGGATACCACTCAATCAAAACATTCCTTGCAGACAGTGGAGAATGCAGTAGCCACCTCTCAAGGAATGGTTCATCTTTCCAGTAAAGAGCCAACTCAAGAATGGTTTGAAGATTCTGATATTCCTTCATGAAGCAAAAAGCAGGATATCATGTTTTTCATTTTATAGCAGCAGGAGACATGCCATGAAAAGCCCCAGAACTCAGATGCCTTCCACAAGCACAGGAGAGTAAACTTCCTGCCAGACCCTAAAAATGGGACAGATGTCAAGATGTCCCAGCTCTGAATCCAGTGGCTTTGCCATGAGATTGCAGCTGTGAAAGCAACGCCCAAGATTTTGTTATGTCCGGTAGAAGGAGGAACATGGAACGCTTGGTCTCCAGGCCAAATGGTAATCATTTAACAGGGAAATGCTCTTCTTTTCCCTTTTCTCTTCTCTCTTTATGTTGAGTTCATCCAAATAATTATTTTGCTTATTAGGACCATTTTCTTCCATTCCTTCTCCTTCTTTTTGCACCTTAGAACTTTTCTCTTTGGATGCCTACAAAAATTAACAATTGTGATGCTGTTGCTGTGGTATGTCTACTACACTCAGTACAACTATTTCACTGTTGCCTTTTACTTCTGCATTAATCAATCTGTATCATAGATTGATTGCATAAGGTTTTTAGAGGAAAGACCATCCTTTCATTCTGTGCTCATATAATGTCAGCCTGACTCATGATTAATGTTCAAAAGTGCTATGGTAATACTTCTATTATTACCACTATTAGTCCATCCGTGGTTAAATCTTTAACAAGTACTGTTTAAGATAATGTCAAATCTTGGAAGACTGTTTTGGACTTCAACAAAAATAACATCTTCATTGTCATGAGACAGAATTAAAAATCATACTATTAAAAATAATAAATAATGAGACTTTTCCTGAGGCAATGCAAAATAGATGCTTTCTTTTTTGCCGGAAAGTGGGGATTTGCCAGCAATTCTGTAATGTTAAGAGCAGGAGCTTAGAGGAAAAACAAACATTAAGAGATTAGCAATAAAGTCATAAGAAATGAAAACATTGGATATTCATAAGCTAATAGTCACAAAAATCAGAGATGCAATGAATTTCAATAATAAACATGTCGGTCATCTAAAAAAATAATCATAATCCCATTTTCTTTTCTTTCCTTTCCTTTCCTTCTTTGACACACTTCTCTAGTTAAATGAACTTAGCTAAACTGTGGATTGCTTAGCCCAAACATGTAATATCTTCAAAGACAATTAACAACATTCAGAAAAGCCCTTTGATGTGAAATTAGAGAAAATCAATGTATTAAAAAATATTTATTTGGATTTTGATTAAGCAACCCAATAAATAACCATTCTGAGACGGAGAGGTAGAATTTGTATTCCTTAAACAAGAGAGTTGTGGTTTGTCTAAACCTGAGCAATGGGTCACTCTGTGTTACAGTTAGAGTCAAGGAGGTTATATAGAAAAAGTACTCAAATGCCATGCCAGTCATCTTCCTTATCATCATACATGGCCTCTATCAAAAACTCACAGTGACCTAGATATTATGAAATATAATGAGAAGTATTGACAATTAATAGTTCTGATGTTACATGATTCAAAAAATACTGTAGCTGTCTTGAATCGTTGCAAAGAGCAAGAAAGCCAGTGGGGCTGGAGGAATGTGCTAATTAGGGAATGCTCTTGGAATGTAAACTTGGGTAGGTTTCCAACAGGCTGTGGGGAGAAGAAATCTGATGCTAGCTAGCAGGGAAGAGGGAGTCACACTTCATGTAAATCTTAAACCTACATTCCCAACAGCCAGAGATAAAGATAAAGCGAAAGGAAGGCAGAAGAAGTGGGAAGGGATCCATATTGGACAGAGAATGCAACCTGAAATATCTCACTGGTGTTGGCAGCCCCAGAGTGGTGGTGGGGTTTTGGATGTCTGCCTTTCTTTCCTTCCCTCCCGTCTTCTATTAATGTTAAAAATCAACTCTGAAGATGGCATTAAAGAGACAAAGAGCTACTAAGCTGCTACCTTCGTTATTGAGGCTGACTACAGCCTCAGAGAGTATCATCTGAAATAAAGCACCTTCAAGGAGACGCTAGCCAGGACCTATTGCCACCTATCATAGCTAAGTAATGAGGTTATTATTCTCAGAGAAGTCATGAATGGCAGTTTGAAGAAGAGACTAATCCCAGAGGTATTTTAAGCTGTTGGAAGAGTGTTGGTTTTCAAGGATCCACCAAGTTCAAGAACCGTCCAACCCAGTAAGCAGGAAATCAAGCAAAGATGTCAGGAGGCCTGCATGGATGAACAAAGAGCTCCTGACAAAACTCAAACGTAAAAAGAAAGTGTACAAGTGATGGAACCAGAGTCAGATTTCCAAGGAGGAATATAGAGACACTGTCCGAGTGTGGTGGTATGGGGCTGGGGAGCCAAAGCCCACCTGGAGTTGAGTCTGGCGAGGGACCTGAAGGGCAACAAGAAAGGCTTCTACAGGTATAGCAGCAGCAAAAGAAAGGCAAGGGAAAATGTTGGCCCATAGCTGAATTGGGCATGGGACCTGGTGGACATGGAAGGTACCTCTTTCACCTCTTTACTGGAAAGGTTGGCCTTCAGGAATCCCAGATCCCTGAGCCTAGAGGGAAAGTCTGGATCAAGAAAGACTTACCGTTGGTGGAGAAGGATTAGTTTAGGGAATGTTTAAACAAACAGGACATGAAAACTCTATGGGGATACACCCACAAGTGCTGAGGGAGCTGACCAATGTCATTGTGGGGCCATTCCTGATAAACTTTGAGAGTTCATGGAGATTGGGGGAAACACCTGAGAACTGGAAGAAAGAAAATCATACGACTGTGTCCAAGAAGTGCAAGAAGGAAGAAACAGAACTACAGGCCAGTCAGCCTCATCTCAATCCCTGGGAAGCTGAAGAAGCAAATAATTCTGGAAACCACTTCCAAACTCATTTAAGACAAGAATGAGAGTCTTGAGAGTAGTCAGCATGGATTTACAAACAGGAAACCATTCTTGGACAGCCTGATAACCTTCTATGATGAGATGACTGGCTTGGCGGATGGGGGGGATAACAGTGGATGTTCATCTTGACTTAAGCAACTTAAGCTTTCAACACAGTCTCCCACAGCATCCTAACAGACTAATTGATGAAGTACAGGGTAGATAAATGGACAGTGAGGTGGATTGAAAACTGTCTGAACTGCTGGGCTCAAAGGGTTCTGAACATCGGCATGAAGATCAGTTGGAGGCCGGTAGCTAGAGGTGTACCCAAAGGGTTGATACTGGGGCCAATACTATTTAACCTCTTCATTAAAGGCCTGGATTATGTGACAAAGGGCACCCTCAGGAGGTTTACAGATCATAAAAAACTGGGAGGAGTGGCTGATACATCAAATGGTTGTGCTGTCATCCAGAGGGACCTCAATGGGCTGGAGAAATGGGCTGACCTTGTGAAGTTCAACAAGGGGAACTGCAAAGTGCCACACCTGGGGAGGAATAAACCCCATGTACAAGTATACACTGAGGGCCAACTGGCTGGAAAGTAGCTTTGCAGAAAAGGACCTGGGGGTTCTGGTAGATGACAAGTTGAACATTAAACAACAATACGCTCTTGCAGCAAGGAAGGCCAACAGTGGTCTGGGCTGCATGAGGAACAGCATTCCAGCAGGTCGAGGGAGGTGATCCTTCCCCTCTACTCAGCACTGGTGAGACACATCTGGAGTGCTGGGTCCAGGTCTGGATTCCCCAGTACGAGAGAGACATGTAAATACTGAGGCAAGTACAGCTGAAGGCCACAAAGATGATTAAGGGACTGCAGCATCTGTTGTATGAGGGCAGGCTGAGAAAGCTGGGACTGTTCAGCTTGGAGAAGAGAAGGCACAAGGGAATCTTATCAATGTGTATAAATACCTGATAGGTGGAATAAAGAAGATGGTGCCAGACACTTCTCAGTGGCGCCCAGTGACAGGACAAGAGGCAATGGGCACAAACTGAAACACAGAAAATTCCATTTGAGCATAAGTAAAAACTTTGTGACTGTGAGGGTGATCAAACAATGGCACAGGTTGCCCAGAGAGGTTGTGAAGTCTCCATCCTTGAATATCTCCAAAGCCCAACTGGATACAATCCTGGTCAACTTGCTTTAGCTGACCCTGCTCTGAGCAGAGGGGTTTAACGAGATGATCTCCAGAGATCCTTTCCAGACTCAATGATTTTGTGATTCTGTCATTGCTTTTACTTCACTTATTTTCTTTTTAGATTTTGCAATCAATAGTTTAACTGTTTTGCTAATGTAATACTAATTGATTTGACTTTAAACTTGTCTGGTGCCCAGTGAAAATTCAGGTTAATCTAACAGGTAACACATCCACATAAATTCAGGTGTCCATGACTCTACCCAAGTTTGGATATTGGAGTGTGTCCCATTAAGGTGTCAATTAAAAGTCAATATGAATTTTGGTACTATCAGATTCCAAGTGAAACGGAACGGGCTGTCCCAAGTTGACATTTGCAGGGCCTCTCCAACAGACAATGGTGGAGCAAACTTCAGTTATAGCCAACCCTTATGTCTTCATAATATGCAAAATGTTTGTCTTCTGTACATCGTATGGAGAAGTAGCAGGGGTGGACAACATACAAGGTAGAAAAAGTCCCCTTCTATTTGCCACCACTTGTTCTCATGGCTCTGAAGCATCACGGTCCTATTGTTCTGAAAGTCTAGGTGTTGCACATGGGAGGAACATGGAGCTGTAAAGCTTCTACCAGAAGCTGCTGATGCTGCAAGAAGACAGCATCAGGGAGGTAGTACAGTTTGACATGGGGATACTGGAAATTTGCCATAGTATATGTTTGCCGGAGCCAGGAAAAAATCAGAGAAGGTCTGTGCAGAGACTTTAAAGAGCAATGGCTAATAATCTTCTTAACCTAGTTATCCCTCATATCCTGTGCACAGTTTTGGAAGGAGGACTTCAGTCTTCTTGTAAACCTGAAGCTGTAAAAGCCTTGGGAAACATATAATCTTGCATTAATAGATAGCTATGTTGATGCAGTCATAATGCATTAAAATAATTAATGCATTTAAATAAAGTATCACAATTCCAAAGATGCGGTATAAAATCTCTCCAGCTGTATCAAATCGTTTTCTTTTAAGGAAAGACAGCAAACACATTTATGTAGCCTTGGGGAACGGTTTGCCTAATGGTGATGTCACCAGGTTCATACAGCAGATATCTAGGATTCACCTACCAGTAAATGACAGCTTGCTGACAAGTCTGTCTTCATTTGCACACATAAAGTCAGGAAAAAAATTAAAAGTGGTACAATTTTTAAGACATGTTCAGTTTGAAAACAGTCTTAGATGTTGTAGCAATGTAGTTATATGAAGATAGAGCTTGACAATAGAATTCAAAAAAATGTTTCTATCCTTTTTAGCATAGCTGATTTCTTTAGAAGGTCAGATAATGAAATCTAGCTCTCTTCAATTGCTGGATAACCTTGAAACCACATTTATGATATGAAAGATGCATGCTAACATTAGCTAATCTCTCTGATTACAATTCTACACAAGTTATTTTAGTCTTAAAGTATGAGCCTTTTCCTTCTCCAAAAGACAGATTTAGAGTTACTAAATTCTATAGGGAATAGGTGAATAACACAAGATATGAATTATTTACTTATCTACATTAAAATGTTCCAGTACATAAAGTCATGTGAAAATATGTATCATACATATCTTCACCTCTGCTCTTTGAGATACAGGGCTAAATTAAGATCTTATTGTGGTTTTATTTTGGGTATGAAACTCCATTCATTTCAGGGGAGTTACTCCAGGCTTACCTCCAGAATGAAAACAGATGCAAGTTCAAATCATAATGAAGATATGGATTTATTGATAATATTTGTGATTTGTTTCGCTGCTTGGAACTGTTTTGGTTTTTTTTTTTGTAAGAACTTCTTTTAGAGGATAACAAGAACTAGTTGTAGAATTTCTATGAATAAACGTATGTCCTACCGTCAATAAATGTAATTTGTCTGAAAGGCGTGCAGAAAACCCTTGTCATCACACTGGCATATAGAACATGTTCCAACTGCAGTGAATAGAACAGAAAAAAACCCAGAATGGCTCAGAAAGAAGTCACTTATGGCTCAATTCATGGACTTCATTATAGCATCAAGATCCTTGCCCTGGAACAACTGAAAGCAAAATAAGTGGATTTACCAAAATTATTATATTCTTGGGAAAGGAATAGGGTTAAAATCAGAACATTCAGACATATGACAATAACCCTACTTTTATGCAAATACGAAAGTAAGGACTAGTTTGGGCTACCAAAAATTCTAGACAAAAAATAGAATTCCTCACTTTATTCTAACCCTGTGTGACAAGAACTGGTGAAACGAATAAACTGGCTGGTACAATACAGGGCACGGTTTGACAAGGTTATGAAACACACAAGCCTGATGCATGTGCTATAAAACAGTGCTAGGAATTGAAGGGATGTGCAAAATAACTAGAAAAGAACTTCAATTTCACAAATAATGTGGTTTTTTGAGATACAAAATTTCTACTTGTAAACTCACAGGTTTTATCATTTTGCAGGGAATAATAATTCATTCTGTCTGTGTTGTTTTCTGAATAAGGACACAGCTTTCCTCTCAACAAAATTACTTTTTATAAAATGAAAATTTTGCATCTTTTATGGATTTGCATTGCATTATTCACCTGTTAGTGAACCCTATCATATCAGAGAAACAATGGAGGGCACAGACAGGTATTGAAAAAACCCCCTCATCCTAGGAATCATTCTCCTCCTTCTTTAACATTTATATTCCAGTAGTGCTCAAAGACATTGTTGGTGTACATGAGATGATACAAACACAGTGATATAAATGGACTCTTCAATGTGCTTGCAATCAAAGAATCAAAAAAATGAAATAAGCAGTGAGACTTAAAAAAAGAATATTTAAAAAAGGATAATAGCTTGCGGAGCTTGTAAGAAGGCTGCTTTTCACTCTCAGTTCTGACTTCATATTTTAAGGGGTCTCTGCAGCACATGGAGGAGACGTCGTCGGTATCTTAAGCAAGGGTAAGACTATAAGAGATCAGAGAATTAGGACTGATCTGGAAAGAATCGAGGCCACATAGCACATAATCTAGGTTCCTCATCATGATTATTATTCCAAGTTAACTGTCAATTTAATAGGCAATAAATCTAGCTGATCAACATATGGAATGCTTCCCACATAGAAAAAGATTTTTTCAGATTAGACAACAAGCCGATAGGATAATGCCACACCATAAGCCCAGAAAAAAAAATCCCGAGTGATTACCAAATAATTTACAGCTAGTTTTGCACAGCTGTCTGAGAGAGAAATGACTGGGGAGAGGGGGAGGAAGAAAACCAAATATCTGCTGACATATAAATGTGAAAACTAAAGAGCAAAAGAAATTAGGTTAACCTTCAAATGACTGTGCAAGGTAAAATCAAATCTGTACAGCTGCATTCATTTTGGTAAGTAGTGAAACTGGGAGAGGATGTTTTTAAGGTAAACTACTAGATTTTGCAAAGGGAGGACTAGATGGAGTGCGAAAGAGGCTTTTTTCAGCAATGGTCTCGGTCTGGGGTCTGCAGAGAACTTTGAAATTGTTTGCAAAAGGTGACTGTGGAAACCAAGCTCATAAATATTCTATAGCAATCCACATGTGTTAATTTTCAGTGGGGTTTCCACTTCTCCGAGTGAATTAGTAAGGGGTCCACAAATCAAAAAAGTTGAAAACCACTGGGCTGTGGGCTAACCTCTGTCCTCGGATATGCACCCAATTCTCATCACAGGCCCTGGGAATGGCTCTCGTGGCTGAAGAATTGGCCCTATTCATCTAACAGTCATTAGGAAAGAAAAGTCATCCCTGACTGAATACCGAGCAGGCGTAGGTATATGTCAGATAATGGACAGCCCCAGCGTACACAGAGGCTATAATTCACCTGCAGGGGCCCAGCGAGTGCATGTGCTTTAACTGCACAGCAGTTTGAATTCAGCCTTGTGTTTGCACCACAGCCATCTGGTGCTATTTAAAATATATACTTTTCAACTTTGACCTTTTAATCTCTTTGGTTTAAAAACATACACTAGTTCAAAGGTTACCTCTCTTAACCTTGAGCAATTCCCTTTCAGAAACAGCACTGAAGGGTTATTATTATCATCACTTTTACTGGTGTTAATGAAGGGGTAATTCTCTATTGTGGTTTGTACACACATTTTGAAATAAACTAAACCACAATTGTTATACATTTAAAACCACATTTTCCATAAGTGCCATGATTTTTAGGTGCCTCCTTTCTGGGAAATTCAAAATGAACAGCTTTCTCAGGGGCCTAATTGTCAGATGGGCTGAGCACTTATAACCTCTCCACTGCCCCCAAAATACCAGAATCGGAGGCACCCGGGAGTGGAACTAATGATTTAAAACTTTGGCCATACATGGCCATGCAGATGCACACAAATCACTCTGTGAGACTACTCTGTTCTGCTCTGTCTCTGATAAAAGAAAAACATAAAGTCACCCCAAACATGCTTTCCACCCCCAGGACTGAGACGCACAACATTTCAGTCCTTTTCCTTCCCACAGCCAGCAGTGAGAATTTCCTTATCTTTCCCATAAGGAAATGTGCTATAAGGAACCCAAGCACTGTTATCTGGCCAGTTTCAAGAAAGTCTGTAGGTAAGTGTGGTGCAGTGATACCCGTTTTTTTCAGTGCCCGAGAAGTAGCCTTGACAACCAGTTTCATCTCTTCTTTTTGGCTGATTACTTCTACTAAATGTCACCCAGATAATCTAATGCTGCATGAAGGTTTGCATCAGGCAGAGTGAGGCATTCATACCAGGGACCCCTCTCTCCGGACCTGTTCTGTATGGAATTTGAACTTTTTTATTTTAAAAGAATGCAAATTTATAATATTACTTGAAGGGAAACTATTTCCTGAACCAATCTAAGGAAAGAGCAAGCTCAATGGAGAGGTAACTGACTCTGTAGGTACCATTTGAAGGAGCTCAGACCTAGCCCTCCTGTGTTACCCTCAGATTTAGGTTTGGATTTCCAGAACTGCAATACCTGTTACTGATTATTTTATCAGGGCTCCAGATCCCCTGGGTCTGAGGGTGAAGTATGAGAAGCATACCTCTTGTTTGTCCCCGGTTTTGAACCTAGGGTTTGAGTTTTTCTGTCAAGTTAGATTAATTCTTGTTTCTACCCAACTTGATTCACAAACACATAGTCATTTCAACATTAACTTAAAAATGATATTGAATAACCTGGGTGGGGGCAGTATTTTTACCATTGCATAGCAGATTTTAAGTATCACACAGAGAATATGAGAGGAACTGATTCTCTCCCTTACATTTAAAAAAAAATACTGGAACTCCTAAAAAGGATTTACACATATTGCTTCAGGCTGCTAGCCACTCGCCTACAGGTTCGTGGTGTTTGTTTAATAGCTGAAATACTTTTTGACTTGAATTTCTGTTTTTCTTGTTTCCCAGGTGACTGGTTCTGGTGTTTTTAGAACTGTCTCCTGCATCCTGAACATTTTCCATACATCAGTGACTGAGAGCATTTTAAGCTGGCGTCAAAGACAGAGTCTGTGGGGAAGTCTGCACACAAATAATATTTCTTCATTGTTCTTGCTCAGCAGTGATCATGTCTTTTGTGAGCTGCTTCACCCATTGCACTAAAAATAATCAGTCAGATCTTTTTTTCCCTAAACAATTCATAGTCTCATTTTCAGAGCCAATGTACAACTGGATAACAGAAAGAGAAAGTGCTCAACTCCATTAGCACCAGCCATCCAGTAGAGACCCACTTGGCAGGCGTGTGATAACAGCCATGTAAGGAAGCATCGGAGAGGCCACACAGGAAGATTATATAAATGAGAACCACAGTTGTAGACGAATAGTGAAATACAATGAAATGGGCTAGAGGATACTGGATGTCCTTTGGCATAAGGAAACAATCTAATTTCTGTAAGCCTTTATTCAGGAAAAATGCCTTGACATCAGCATATATAGACCACAATCTGCAAGACTGGCATAAAAAATAACTCCAAATCTTGAAGTAGTCTCCTAAGCAGAGACACTTATAAAACAAGGGTCACCTTTGAAAGTGCAGTGACTGATAGTTCCCACTGGAGTCAAACCTTAAGCACCTTATTTTATCATATTTAGCTGTGAAATAGGAGGGGAAGGTGAACAGTAGGGTGTTGTACACAGTGTTTGAGCTTACAGATTTGGTCAGGGTCATTAAAATTGTGAAGGGTGTCTTCACAGGCCAGAAGGGAAACAAGCAGAGTGTGATAATCTGCCTCTAAAGAGACACTGGAAGCTGCATTTGCCAGGACTTTGTGAGCGACCTAGCTCTATATCCGTCCCATCAGACTGGAGCTGGAGACATCACAACAGCTGTGGGAACTACCCCGGCTACTCATGCATGCTCTGCTGTGTGGTATCTGCCAGCAGCTCCAGGCATGGCCCCAGGCTACAAAGAGCTGTGCAAGGCAAGGAACAAAATGGTAATTTTTGTTGGTGACTTTGTCTCTCTGCATCTGGTCTGGGTAAGAAATGGTAGGAAAGCAAAAGGGAAAGCAAAGTAAAGTAATAGGG
>NW_009214725.1:140971-209521 GCF_000690835.1 Fulmarus glacialis
CTTGTCTATATAGAAGCTAGAAGGAAGACAGTCATCTAGAAGTGGTGCAAAAGAGGGAATTTAGTCATGAAGAAAAGGTAAGGAAAGAGGCTAAAAGTCCAGAGGGAACATGATGTTTGGTGAAAAACCATCTAAGAAGTAGTTCCCTTGGAAAACAGTTAACTGATGCATTCAGAAGACTTTGGCTATCTCTAGGAGCTCTCATAGCTGCTACCTCTTAGACCACAAACGGGTAAATTCCACTTACTGGCTGTGTAGGAAATCTGAGGTGTCAAAAACAAGAAATTCACATAGCAACCAGGTTTTGAACAGGAAAAGAGTGTAAGTCCCCACAAAAAGCTCATTGTAGATGTTTTTATGGAGAGGGAAGAAAGAGAGTGCAACTTTCAGGCCTTCAAGCAAAGGCCAGGGAATTTCAGTTATGTTACACCTGGAGCCTGGAGGGAGACCTAAGCTGAAGCCAACAGAAGTGGAGAAAATGCTCTCTATCCCAGTAAATGTGCATACAATTCTAACTTAGTGTTCATAATTTTTGAAAATAGCTTCTTCTCTGATGAAAGGAAGGTTCTGTGTTGAGTGTCCTGTATGTCCTCCATACATTTTTTTCTGAAAGAGTCTCTACTGCCTGTATTTGTACACTTTGGAAACAAGATACTGCTGCTTGTCCTCACATTTGAATTCTGAGCTGGAAATCCTGTTTACCAAGTTACCACTTGCCTGGGTAAAGAGTTTCTTTGCTAGCTCTTTACTCCTGGGACACACAGAGCTCTGAGGAAAAAGAATAATTTGCAACACATAATTTATTTGGCAAAGTTAGCCTTTTGCTCTTTTTTCCATGAGCGCAGCAGCAGCATGGTTTCTTGAATGTACTCATTATTCAAATATATTCTCTGAATAAACAGCCGAACACTCTGTACTGACAGATTTTGCCATGACATGTTGACTGGTGATGCATCTCTCCGAAGGCTTGGCTGATCACTCTGAGGTTGAGAACATTTATGCGGAGAAAATATCCTGCTGTGGTTTGTAATTTGCCTCCGAGCCCCTCTCCCCCCATTCTGAAAGGCTGATCTGTGTGACTGTAAAGGCTAAACTTAAATGCAGGTTGTGGGAGGGGGGCATCAAAGAAGAGCCTACTATTCTGCAGTTCTGTAGTGTCTGATAGGACGAGCAGTCTCTTATCAAGGGTGTTTTTCTCTATTTCATTATTCAGAAGGAATTTCTGGAGAGAGATGAAGTGGAGGGAGGAAAAGCAACTGAGTTTTGTCTATCCTAGAGCCTGACTGACTTGCTGGGGGTGGTGGTGGTGTTTTCTACCTAGACAAGACTTCCTTGTCTGTCTGCATCTCAAGTCAAGCCACTGTGGCACCAGTCCAGGGTGAGGAGAATCTGCTGAGGATCTCTTTGAGCCGTGCAGGCAGGCCTGGGAGGGCCAGGGTGTGTGGGAGGAGTTGGCAGGGTGCGAGGGAATGAGGTATCCCCATCTGCACAAGGCACAGGAAGCAGCTGGCGGGAGAGAGGAACCAAGTCGAGGCCGGTTCCTTGTTATAGAAAAGGGTGGAAAAATGCACGTATTTCCTTATCTAACACCTATGCCACGCAAGCACCGGACACTGTGTGTGAGACTGTTGTGGTGGAAACACGCTGGCAGCCTCAGCGTCTATCATATCTCTGCTCAGGCACTTTGACTTAAACCTTGGACAAAGCAAAAATGTCAAATACATGTGGGACATTCCACAGTTGGAAGATGTCTCCTGTCTGAGCATATGAAGCAAAATCAACGGTAGGGTAAATGCTTGAACAGAAGGTGATTTAAGCTGGCAGTTCTTTAATTTCACTGTTCTGAAGGCAAATACACATTCTGCGTCACAAATTGAATTTTGATGGAAATTTGAATGGAAAAACTTGGAGATAGCTTATTTGTGCACAGAAACAATAGTATTTTTTCCTTTTATGAGCTTTATAATAACGCATCACTTCCCTTGCTAGCGAATGTAGTTATAATCAAAGGCAGGTCTTAACTCTGGTGAAAGTGAAAGACGCTACCAGAACTCAAATTGAACTTGGCACATCAATTGTTATAACCTCAAATCATCGAATGATGGTTATCAGTGTTCACACTGGGTCTGGATCTGAAAAGCACCAAGTAGTCGCAACTTAGAGGGGCTTCCCACAGGGTAGTTGCAATTTTTCTCGTCTCTCACAACTGGGTCCCATCACAACAGGAAATCTTGGAAGTAAGGGAAGGGTTGGTTATACCAATGCCTGTTTCCATTCTTCAAGTGAAACTCCTGCGTAATATAAACAGCTCTCTATATCAACCGCAAGGATTGCAGAGGGTGCAGATTTACAAAAAACCTCCTCCCGAGACATCTTGATTGCAGATGTTATTAAATGATTTTCTGGTGCTGGAAATACTCATCCTGGCTACATGTTGATCATAGAATACATTCCGTTCTCATGGTTTTCTGACTCAAAGAATGGAAGAAATGCCTCAGAATGTAACAAGGGAGAAAAATACTTCTGTATGTGGTGATATTCTCCCTATCTTTTGGTCTGGGAGTCAGGTTCCTGCCTGAGGGGGCCTGTATGAGGGACGGTGAAAGTAATTATCCTGTCAGCTTAAATATGATTTTCTTCTACGTGTCTGTTTCTCGTGATGTCAGTTGATTAACCTGTCAGTCATCTTCGCATGGCATGTGGCCACATGATGTCATGTGCTGAGGTACATGGTTTATTGTGCTAGTCTAACATAAAATTGAAAAAGGCTCCAATTTAAGCCTTATTTCTTCATCTATGTTTTGTATTTTTCTTTGGCTTCAATCTTACATGTTCCTTCTTTTCTTGACTCCTTCCCATCTTACACAACTTCTTTTCTCTCTTCCCTGACTCGGTTTTCCCTTTAATTTGCTATCTTGTTTCATCTCAGTTTTTCTTTTTCTCTCCCACACCACAGTTCTGCTCCACCCTTCTCACATCCCTCCAACCCATCTCCTCATTGTTTCCACATCAGGGCAGACCACAGAGACCATTTTGCCTTTGCCTCCTTTACTACACGGTGCTCCTCTCAGTCTTCCTATGATGAATGTGAGCCATTCTGAAAAAAAAAACCAAACAGAAATTGAAAACCACACATCTTCATCTTAACTGCCCTGGTTATCTCAGAAAAACCGGGGGCGATCTAGACAGTGCTATAGGTTACATGTAAACCCTCCCTGTACCGGTGAGTTTTACTCTTTTCTCAGTGGTACCACGATTTCATCTTAAAGGGTTTTGCTTGAATATCCCCAAATGGCAGTAAAATCTGCTTTATTTGTTACTTCATTCTTCTCCCTGATTTGGTGTTAGAGCACTGAGTCTCAAACAGGCATCATGACCATTTTATTTGGGGAAGAACATCTTAGCTAGAGCCCAGCTGGATGGGAGGAGGATTAAAGCTGAAGGCTTAGCATGAGAAAGGTTGAAAGTCACTAGGACAGCCAACATACCCCTCCAACTGCAGCCAAAATACGTATCACACGTATTTTGTTAGGTTGGGATGCAGGGAGTGTAAAAATAACAAAATAAATTATTTCACCTGCATCTGCCTTGAGGCACAGGGTGGCCATGTGAGAGACTTGACATAAGGTGTTCCTATGTCAGAAATTCAAAAATCAGGTGCAGCACACATTTACATTAGCAAGCTAGTGATGGGATTGTGGGAATGCATTTCTCTCACAGACTAAATCTGTTCTTCAGAACTCACATGGGCAATGTGCTTTCCCATCCAGGTGGAGGACAGTTCTGTATGAATTCTGCTCTAGTGACTAGGAGTGGAGACATAAAAAGAACTATTCAATGTCTCTGTTTACAGAGATAAGTGAAAGAGTCATTGGAAGTAACTCTGTAGTAATAGCAGCAGTAAGTACCAGGCATGATTTGAATCTCTTGATAGTGATTCCAGGATGCCAGAATATTTATCAAGCCATTAGGAGAGGCTGTGCCTAGCTGATAAGATGACTACAACTGATGAAGTCCACCTGAAGACTCTGGTGATGCTGGGACAGACTTGCAGCCAACAACGGTGGATAGCAGGGAGCGCTGCCCTTAAGAGTGGCATGTACCGTTTGTCAGCAAAATTATACAATCTCCTGCCTGGGGCAAGCTTGTGGAATCCTTAATAAACAGAGTTAAGAAACATCCTGATGTATACATTCCTCATGGCTGGGGAGCCAGGAACAGCCTGCCCTGCCGAGAAATGGTTTCACTGAGTTGGTGGCAGAGGGGAGGGAACTGGGAGAGGTCGGGAGAAAATTAGTTCCAAGAGTGATTAATCTGGGGCCTCATTTTAAACCGTCCCTATATCAAACGCTGCCAAACTTGTGATGATTCTGTCCTTGGAAGATGAAATTGCCCAATTTATATCACTTAATGTCTCTTAGTGTCATCAAATCAAAAGAACGCTCCGTCATTTTGACTGGAACTAGATTGGGAACAGATTTTTTGCTATAATCATCTGTAAGCAACATGAATGAGAAGGGATTTCTCTCTGCTTTTCTGATGTTTAATCAGCACATGTGCTGTATCATGGATAAGATCAGGTGCTAGCACTTGAATTTAAGTTGAGAAGTGTTTTTCTTTGAGTGGTTTTTGTTAGCCAAGGCTTTAATAATTGTAGAAAGGTTTTATTACCTACTTTGCCTCGATTGCTTATCGTCTGCCCAGGTAAAGCACTGAAGTTAACACTGGCATTTGTTTTTTCTTCTTGTTTTATTGTGGAACCTCCTCTCTGCTGATGATTGAAGCGCTCTGGAACATGGAAACTGTGGTGTGGCCATCAGGTTGTGCAAGCTCAAAATACGTTTTTTGTATTTCTGTGTCTCTCTGTGTGTAGAGGTATAGACAGAGAGCTCAACATAAACAGACAAGTTTTCCCTAAAGAAGTTTTAAACATTCTAACCATAAACAATTTATAAATGAAAAGGCTTTGTGCTGTTTACTTCCAATAAACAGAAAACAGTAGAAAGAGAGGAGGAATGGAGAACCAACTTGTTTTGCTGTTCACAAGGAATTAAGTGTATAAATCCTTAACAATGAATAAACACTATTGACAGAGAAAAGTAAATACGTCTTAAATTTTTTCTGGCTTTTAAAACAAAGAATATCAATAGCAAAATTGTGTTGTCAAATGTGTTTTGAATTTGACAGTGTCTCTTTGACATTTATAAAGTATAGTGATGAGTATGTAATTAAAGTTCTTTGCTTATTTTTCAATATTGCATTCTCAGTCCTCCAAATTTCCTTTGAGCTAGAGAGTGACTGAACAAAGGAGGAAGGCTTGCCAGCGAGTGGCCCGTTCCCATGCACGCCATGCTGAGCACCAGCAATGTGCTTGCCTTTGAACCCAACGCTGAGCCAGCCCATGTGCATGCACTGAGGAGCATCCCTTCTCGATGTACTTGGGGTTTTGTTTCAGTTACCACGAAAGGGCTAAGTGAGGAATAGAATGTTTTTCTAAATTTATTTGCCTTTCCTTCTGTCTAAATATGAAGTATCAGAAGTTTCACGGCAAAGAGAGACGTTTTCTTGGGAGCTCACATGTCTGGTGTGACTGCAGATAAAATACTGAACAGCATGTATAACCCTGGAACGTTAGAACTGAATCCACAGGTAATGAGTTTTGCTGTAGGCTGTTTTTCAATTGTTGTTTTCACTCCTCGCTCTCAGAGTGTGCTTTTCAGTAGTAAGCATCCTGTTCAGGCTTACAGCACCAACGCTCCAGCCTGGGAGGATTGGAGCAGGCTTAGCTGTGTCGGTAACACAAGCCCTCGAGCCAACAAACTCTGTCACAAGCACACAAAAAGGCACAGCACCCAAGCAGTCCAGACATTTTCAGTTTCCAGACGAAAATCCTCATTTGGCCAGGACCATAGATAGAGATACATGTTTACCTGAAATTGCTCATGAAATGGAAAATTACTATCATAAAGCTGAACACTGCATTAAATAGCTGTTGGTCAAAGTACATAGACAGGCTGCAGGTCAGGGACAGGAATTTTGGTGTCCCCCTTACTGTCTGCTTTGCTCCAGACTGATGCTCACTCTTGTATCCTCTGACTGCCCGCCAGATTGTCCCTTTGTTGGAGATGGGACATGTCGGTTTGAACCCTTTCTGATGAAAGAGCGAAGTGGACCTGAGTCTTCCCCATTTCTGAGAGGGGGTGGTGGCAGTAGAGCTGTGGGCAGGAGCTGCTTCTTGGGCACTGTTTCGAAAGAGGGCTGCTGTCCCCATGCTCTCTGGACTCTGATTTTGAAGACATACACTAGCTGTGCCCTGAGCACACCTGCAGGCTGGATGCCTCCCAATTCCCGATGGCAGACTTAGCTGTCGCACAGGTGTCAAATTGCATGGTAGTAGCAGGTGAAGGCAGTTCATGGCATGTCCACACACAGCTTGAACAACTGGAATTTTGCTGGTATGTAAGCCTTTACATTAGATATCCCAGTCTTTTTGTGAATTAATTCCTCCTAGGTGAGTTGCTAAATTCATATGGAGAATCATCAGCAGGTGTTGGGATTGAACACAAGTCTCCAGAGGCCCAGTCCAGGAGCCTCTGGATATCCTTCTCTGAAGGCACCAGAGGTTGGATACCTAAAATGGATGCATTCAAAATTATTTAGATCTTCAAACATTAAAAGATAAAGTAACTATTTCAAACAAAAGGCTAATCCGTGACTGGATGCTGAATGACTGCTGCAGGAAAAGGCAGACAAGATTGCTAAGGGCAGTTGCTTTAGGAAAAATAGCAGAAGGTTTCCCTGAGGGACTCGTAGGAGCTCCTGGAGAGGGTGGGGTTATGGCAAGAGAGCAGCCAAGCGTGGCACAGCCTGATCAAAGGCGGATAGAAGCCACTCGTGGACAGAAATATGAGAACTCTGCATCACGTGAATGTCACGTCGGCCCTATCTCAGGAGGAAAGTGGAGCATGGGTCCTGTATGTGCTCTCTATTATACGCAGTTGGTTTACCCTCAGCAAATATTGTTCTAACAGAGCCAGCTGTCAGATTTGCATCTGTTGAACAGATACAAAACACTGATCTCAGTGGGAGGCAGGTACCTACTCTGCATAAGCACTTTTGCAAATCCCAAAAGGCGTTTCTCCATCTTCAGGCACTTCAATATCTTTGAAAATCATGCCCTTTGTGCCTAGCTTTACTTCTTTACAAAACAGAGAGAAATCTGCCTCCCTAGGAGGTGAAGCAGGGTTAAATTTCTTCATATTTGCTTTAAGTTTTGGAACCATAGAGAAGATGTATGGCACAAAGGTGTACTTCTTGTTCGGCACATTATACGATGAAACACCTGTGTGTTCAGTTATTGACCATGCTGTCATTGGCTTAATTTTGAAAGATATATCCATGAATCAGAGGAAGGCAAGGTGCTACGTTAATGAATGATAGCTATAGAAAGATCACAGTATATAAGCTACTCTGTTTTGTGATGGCCCAACAGTTCTTTTATGAAGGTCACGAGCAATAGGATCCACTTCAGGTATCCTCCTGTGCTTGAATGTCTTGCAGAAAAGAGATAGAAAACTAGTACAGGTGCTTGTTATGGTCATTGTGCAAGACGTTTGGTGAGATAAAGACAGAAAAGATGGCTGTATGTCCAGATCTTCAATTTTGGTGTCTAGAACAGCTCTCAGTTTTCCAAAAAGCGTCCCACGCTCTGTGTGCTGAGGTCCTTCTGCAGGGAACAATATGACAGCTTTCTGGTGGCAGAGGTCTTCTGGCCCTCACATCAGCGTTTGCTCCTCTACATGTTGCCTTGACTGTGAATTTCCCAGTGTTTCAGTATCTGTCCCCGCACTCTTCTGATAACCTGAACAAAAGCAGAGGTTGCATTTGTGCCCTGTAAAGTCCTTTTGCCCTAGTTTCTCCATGGACTGCCTGGGGTGGAAGTTACCATCTGACTTGCTTGCCCTACCCTCAAATGCATGAGTTCACCCAGGATGCCCAGTTACTGCTGATCTCACCTTGGGGTTTTTGGCCCCTTGTCTTTTGCTGGGGCAGCAGCTATCCTGCCAGTGGAGAAATCCTGGCCTCCCTGGGATGCTCCACCCTCAGCCCGACTGTGGCTTCGATCCCTGGCTTATCCCAGCTACCCAGGTAATGGCCTGTCCTCTGTATATGAGAAGAGTCCCCCTTTCCCAGGGGAAATTCAGAGGATAAAGTCTCCTGCTTTCTGCTTCCTCTTATTTGCTTGTCTGCACAGATAATACCATGCTGTATGAGTGTGTTGGGTTTTCTGAATTATCATCTACTTTGGCCATTTAGGGTTTGAGGTTATTTTGGTTTATTTAGCTGGGGAGGTTCTTGACCTTTCCCAGTGGTAAATGCTGTAGAAAGCCATACCAGTACTTTACCCTTTTCTTAAGCAGCAGGACAACATGTCGTAGCTTTCAATAGCTGAGAGTTTTGATAGCTGAGGGGCAACTGGGAGACAATTAAATGACATGATTTGAAGCCAGGGTTCTTTGTTTTAGTGCCTGGCCAGCCCAGGCATTCTGGTGCTCTGCTTGTAACTTTGCCATTTACTGCTATGAAGACAGAAATATGATCAAAGAAAATAAAAAAGAAATATCTGCAGAAAAGTTGTTTAAGCATTACTGAAACATTCTACGTTAGGAGTGCCAAAGGCTGCGAACTCTCTTAGTGTGTTAAAGCCTCTTAATAATTTGAGATCACATTATAATCCTCTTGTCCAGAATCCTTATAATTTATACATGGTTTAATGCTTGGAATAAAGTTAAAGTCTCAGCCTTTCTTTTTTTTTTTTTTTTTAACTCTTATGCCACAGTCAAGGATAATAACTTTAAATGCTGAAGTATGTTAAAAGCATTAATTGCACTAATTTAAGTATTTTATTTTGAGTTAAAGTCACTCAAAACTTTAATATGACAGATAAGATATAGAGCAATAATTCTAGCTGTGACTCAGAACAGAAAACAAATCCTGACTTTGATCTGAGTAATAACACTTCTCTCCCTGACCAACAAGGTTGCTTTTGTGCTGTACTGAGCCTTAACACGAGGAGCACCCAAAGAGCTGCTGGCTCCCAGCTCAGGGGAGGC
Organism: Fulmarus glacialis; assembly: GCF_000690835.1. Taxonomy (NCBI): domain Eukaryota; kingdom Metazoa; phylum Chordata; class Aves; order Procellariiformes; family Procellariidae; genus Fulmarus; species Fulmarus glacialis. Next base: position 150,085 of record NW_009214725.1, read on the forward strand.
AGCTGGCAGCCGGCGGGTGCTGGAGCTCGCCGTGGGCTCAGTGCTGCATCCCGGCCATGTGGGTGGGAGAGGAGAGGACGTCCCACATCACCACCAGCACCCTGGAGCAGATAGGAGCTGCCTGCCCCAGTGCTTTTAATCTGTTTCAAGGCAGTCACGGAAATTAGCTTAAACCACTTGAAGACTCCTAGGGAATGATTTGGGTGCCTGAACATATATGTTCAGCACAATTTAGATGCCCTATGGTATCCTGCCTCCTTGCAGAAGGCCATGCTCCCATATACCTGTCAGCCCACATGGGTGTTTTGAGAACCAGAAATCATTGGAAAAAGCACTAGTCACCTATGTTTAGGCACCTGAATATCTCCCCTAATGCCACGTTGTGCTTGCAGCTATTCCAGCTCGTAACAGACAGAGGGAAAATCTGCTCAGGTCTCCAAGCTTATTTCAGCAGGTCACTTCTACCTATTTTACAAAACCACAGTGAGCTGGTGGTCTTGCAGTTTGCACAGATTTTCCTAATTTTTTAATGTTTTGATTGGGAATAAGTCAGACTTCAAAATTTTGTGCCTAAAGTTAATCTAGCATTATTGGGTATCAGAGTTAACTTCCATTTGAAAGAACCTAACTTTTTCACCTCATAGGCCACCATCCCCACTGTGCCAAATATTTTGAAGGAGTGTTGGTCTTGGCAGTCTGTTTGGAAAGTTACAGAAATCCAGTTAAACAGCATCATGGAGGAAAATTTTGAGAGTTGTGCAACTTTCACAAAAGATGTGCTACCAGAAGCTCTCTTTTCACCCTGAACTCCTCTGGTGATGGACTTCATCAACCTGGTTTCAAAATCTGAAGGTCTTAGGGGTCTGATCAAAAGCCTACCAGTGACTATGACTTTCTTGAAAGGCAAACTTATTGTGCAACACCCCCCCATTACACTAGTAGTATCCACTCCTGAAGCTTTCCCTTGTCGCTTGTGTCTGCCGCATACTCGAGAATCTGAACGCCTTCCAGGGCTTTCCAGCATGAGCGACCCAAGGCTGTGGCTCCATCAATTCAGTCTCTCTGCTGTACTCCTGCATCTCAGTCCTCTCCGGCTCTGAGTCCAAGAAAACTCCCCTTTTTGACCACTCTGCTGCTTTTCTGCCCGAACCTGTTAATGCCCAGCTTGGGCAAACATTTCTGCCACTTGCCTAGTTTCAGCCCTCCCCAGTGCAAACCATCCTGTTCAAGGTATTTTATAGCCCCCCACCCCAAGGAGAGCATCTGCCTTTCCAGGAAACTTCTACCAAACTAATTCTCTTGTTTCTTCACTCTTCGCATCTCCTCTCCGTATTCATTACATCAGATGCCACATACAGCACCCATTCAGCTGTCTCAGATTAGAAAAAATGGCAACTGGGTGTCTTTATTTGGTTTAAATACTAAATGACTTGCACGTTATATAGGTTTTGGACAAGAGGATTTTAACGTGACGATGAACTGCAAGGCACAGCCACGGGTCAGCTTCTCTATCCCTTGGGTAAAAGCTGCTTAGAGTGACTGGCAAGCCTGCGACACTCATAGATACAAATCATGCGAGAAGTTCATTGCCAGATGATATCATCAGAGGTAAAAGCTCATAAAATGAGCTAGACCCTATGCTGTGAGGATCTCGGATTCTGAGTGTTCGACTTGATTTTCCTCAGAAGGCTTTGATTTTCCAAAAAGTTGTGGACATCTAATTTCTGAAAGTCAGAATCATTAGCCACTTAGGGAAATCAAGACCTAAAAACTGGAGCTACATTAATATATACTCATTATGTGTATACATCCAGAATATATATTATTTTTGAATGAAGGCATATAAACCCTCAAGTTTCAGTCCATTAAGTCAGAAATTACCAGAGGTCATGAATAAATTTCGTCAATGAACAGGTTTAAATTTCAGTGACTGCTTAAGGAAAAATTGTATTTTTGCCTTGCTTTAATTGCCACAGGCTATGATTTCAGAGGAAAGAATGACTGGCTAAGCAGTCAGCAAAAAAATGATACCATTAGCACATGATATATTGTGCTATTTTCTGTGTCATGGATTGTCTTCCATATTGCTCCATCTTACCCAGATCTCACAACAAACTCCAATCTGTCTGTCTGCAGCCTGGCTATTATTCCTGCTAAGATCAATGCCTCCTGGTTGGTCGTAGATATTTAATTGTCCCCAGACGCGTAATGTACAGACTGGAGCCTTACTGTACATGTAACGCTGAGGATAAAGGGTCTGTGACCAAATCTTTCTCTGAGCAAAAGTCACTTAACACATTTTTGCATTACAAAGTATCCCACAGTGAGGTCTCACTGGAACCAGATGTTCATAGCAGAAAGCATATGGCAAGAGGATGTAGATCCATTTTTCTTAAATCCTTTTGAAAAGTCATTGTATCATAGCCCAAATTCTGCTGAAATTCATGCTTATAATCCCAAAAGCCTTCTCCCAGTAAAAAAAAAAAAGCACGTCTCTGTTTTCATTGCTTGTGAATCACTTCCACATCCATTGATTTCCAATGGTTTGCAAAGAAAGCAGCTGAGAAGAGAATTTGACCCACAGCGTACAAGGTGTGCATGAAGCTTGAATGAATGGAACATGTGTGAAGAATTACTGAATGAGTGTTTGTCCCGGAGAAACAGAGACAATGGCGAAATAAAAGTCAGTCTTTGTGTGTTTGATAAATATTTAATCTCGACCTGAAGAGAGAGAAATTTCTAAACAATATGTATGCTGTTTATCATACCATGTCATCTCATACTATACACTGCCTGTTCCTGCATGACAGCTGCCTAATCTGTTTATGTAGTTGGGCTTAATCAGGTGAGTTTGTTCTTATTGCATGGATTAGAACGTCTGACAACAGACCTCTTTTTAAATTGAAAGTCTCTGCCAATACAGACAAGAGCATGGCCTTAAAAAACACTGTAATCCAATGCCTCGGGCTAGTGAAGGTGGAATCCATACTTCAGTCATTCATTTAACCCCCTCAAGCCCACGGATACTCTATTTGCCAAAGGGGTTAATTGCTATGTCCTGCTGGTACAAGCTACTCCCAGCAAAAGCCTAGCTGCATGGTCAGATGCATGTCCTTCATGCCAGCAAGGCAGAGACCCAGCGCCGGGAGGAGCGTGTCGAGGCGCGTGGCAGGCAGGTGCCCAGTGCCCCGGCCGGGGAGCGGTGCCTGCTTCCTCGCTCGCTTGCTCTCTCGCCCAGCTGATGAGGACAAGAAGTGTGAGGCTGAGGGGTCGCTTCCTTGGTGGCCCACAGTCAAATCTCTAGTGGTCATTGCAGGACTGGCACCGCGTCTAAGCGCTTCTCCGAAGCATGGCAGAGGGAGTGGAAGAGTTCACAAGTGTCTGTGGAAGCGTATGAAGAATCACACTTCAGCTATTTCTCTATGAGATGGTCATTATTTGCCATCCTTAGGCACAATCCAAGCTACTCAGGCACAATCCAAGCTACTCTGTGTAGAAATGTTATTGTACCTTGACTGTATTTGGCCTTGCCAATAATAGGAAAATTGCCATAGTCAGTAATCTCGCCCATTCTTTGTTCACTTTGCTCTTCACTTGGGATCTTTCAAACAATTGCGTTCAACAGCATTTGCAATATGTGGGAAATGGTAAACTGGACAGGACTTCCATGGCTTGGCATTTAATAAAGTCCAAATACATGCATCATGCTACAAAACAAATATGATATGGCAGCCTGTGTTCAGGAGAATAAAATACTGATTTGGTTTGTAGGCTTTAAATAAATAAATTGTATTTTTAGTTCCTATCTGTCTCTTTTATTTAGAGAGACATATGTTCTTTTACTGAATTTCCATGTTTGTAAAAAAACCTAGTACGTGCCATATGTAGACACAACAACAGGAAACTTTGAAATACATGGAGAGCTGGTGCAGTAAGACAGAAGAAAATCTGTAAAGTCATGAGGGCAATTAGGAATGCTCTTTACAATTTTTAACCGAGAATTACGTGTCTGATAGGTATTACATGAATTTACATTTGAGTTTTGACAAATTCGTAAAACATAATTTTCAAATACTCAAAGCAGTCATATTTTGTTTGCAAACCAGAACTATTTTTTTATTCCATGTTTTTATAAAGCCATAAACCCCTGAGAGAGATTATATAATATTGACATATAACCCTTTATGCAATTGGATTTTCTCTGTGATGATCTGAAAGCACTTCTCTTCCATTGGTGACTGAATTCTCACCATACCCTTTTTAGAGATGTTTTTTGCTGTTGGAGATGAGTGATTGAAACACAGGTTGTACCCTCACTGGGAATGCTTTAGTAGTATAGGCGTTCCTGTAAATTTTGGGAATGAAGTACATTTAGTCTGTTGGATTGCTTTGTACTGGTGTAATAAAATAATTTTACCCTTCAAATGCAACAAGCTGTACTAGCAAAAGCACAATTTTCCTAATGTGACTGCAAACCTAAATTCTTCTGGACAGGTCTTCTTTATCTAAATGAAAATCCTGTCAGAGCAGATTTTTAGGATTTTCTACCTTTGTCTGGACTTTATGGCTGGATGCCTTGCAGCCCTCGGGCGCAGCTGAGTGCGGCAGCAGCTCTGGGGGTGCTGCTGCAGAGTCAGGCATTCGGGAGATACCAGCATGAGCAGCAGGTCCCGGGTCAGACTGTGCTGGATGTGACTGGTGCTGCTGCCGTGGATCTGTCCGCAAGTGCCAGCACTTCGGGGTTGTCTAAGCTATGGGTGCAAATCAGCAGCAAAGCCAGGAGCAGAAGTTTATCCTGTGAAAAGCCAGGCCATGCAATGAAAAGCAGTTCCCGTTGAGTTCCCTCAGCAATAATAACGTAGCATCTTTTCACTAGGGCAGCTGTGTCGCTCTGCAGCGTTTCTGGGATAGCAGCATGTTTCTATGTGCCATGTGGCACACACATTGGGTTTGAAGCTTTCAGGGCAGGGAATACTCATGGTATATATATATATATATGTACCAAATGTAGGCCACGTTCACATAGCTGTTGATACTTCCTATAGTGTCAGATAGATATCATTCATGAACAAGTCAGTGATTTCCATATGGCCTGCTTAGTAGTATCTGTCTTGAAAGGTACCTGGTAACTCTAGAAATTCCAAGCAAGTACAGAAAAATCCTCAGAATTTCCAGACAGAAAGAGAAGAGATTTCAGAAAATCCAGACATATGGTAACATTAGTCTTCAGCAATATGAAAATAAAATAAATGAATTCTGAAGCATCTTTTCTAGGCTACATCCTATTTTCCCTTTTTTTCCATTGCATCGGTACTGGTGGAAATGCATCTATCGGTTTTTAACCTTAGTTTCTGTAGCAATTCTTTTAGTAATCAGACCTATTAATTAGAGTCAGAAACTTCTTTCCTACAAGTTTATAATTCCATGAGGTTGAAGGGAGTCAAACAGAAAGCGGGCCCTTAAATGGAAAACAATTACTGCTAATATGAAAAACTGAGCCTCTTCTTTACCTAGTGCTAGTGAAAGACCAGAAATAAATCACATAAAAACTCGTGTAACATCTACAGACTTCAAGATGGGAAGCCAAATGTTACGCAACCCATTTAACTGAGCTCATACAGGATTGAATCACTGTAACCATGGAAAAAAACACTATGAGGAATGGATTTATCACATTGTTTTCACATTTGCAAGTTTTATTTAGAAGTATGTAAAATCAATGATTCCTTTCAGGCCAAGCTGTCTGTGAACCATTATCTGTTATGTTTTATGTCTTTTCTCCCACCTGCGAACGCACACCGGGTCAGGAATCCCTGTCCTCCTGAAATGTGGTCTTGGGTGCTTTACACGGTAGGTCAAGGGAATGCTCCTGCAAAAGGATTTCACCAGCCAGATGAGCACATGCCTTTGGTTGGGATTCACTAGCCCCGTAAGCCCCTGTCTGAGGACTGTGTTGCTCAAGACAAAAATCTTGCCTTGCCAAAAGGAGGGAAGGAATGAACTCCTAAAACAAGCACTGGCTCATTCCTCTGAACCTTTAAACAAACCTTCCAAAATGTAAGTTCAAAATAGATTATTCTCAAGGCGGACTTACAATTACTAATACACTCCTCACTGACTTGGAATAACTTTTATAAGAGGGAAGAAGAATTTTTTGTGGTTATGGCCCAGAAGCAGTATTGCTGAGGTGTTTTCTGGGGCAGCTGTAACCTCATTGCATGGACGGGTGAGGGTCTCAGGAAAATGCTTTAAAATGCGAATGCATGAAGTTACTTGCCCATATTTTGAGGAGCAAGTTTGAAAACAGGACCTTTAATCTCTTTGTACTGCATTTTGCTCAGCTACACAGAGGTCTTAACTGGGAAGCTTAACTAATGCCTTTTTGGACCTTCAAGAATGATACTACAGAAATGCAGGATTTGATCACCTCTAATTCTCTTTGTCCCTGAAGAATAATCAGCACACAAGTTCAAGTGATAATGGCTGAACGCATCTTTTGCCAGATACAAGCTGTGCCTTTGGGGTCATCTCTGTATAAAATATGGTGTGCAGCATGCAAACCTCCATAGGGATTATTCTCGAAGGAGATATTCTCCACGTCCCCATCTAACAAGGGGGAAGAATAATAGATATCTTCCTCCCCTCTCCTCTCCATTAGGAGCTGCGCGGAGAGCAGTTGTGCTGGAACCTCCGAGGGAGGAGAGCGTATTTTGCTTCCTCTGTACCCTTTGTCTCCACTGTATCTGCACCCAGAGACCATACCCTTACTCCTCTCTTCTTTGAGGTCAGTAAAAAAATCAGCTCTTTGTGAGTCAAATGTACCATTTGTATTTTGGTACTACCCACAGCACACAACCCTACACGCGAGTTGGGAAGTGGGCCTGAAAAGCTTAGAGAACTAATTATCTTAAGGCTTGACTTTCTCTGAAACAAAAACGTGGGAGTTTCTGTTGCTTAATTTGTTTTGGTAACAAGATAGCTAACACACAATTATTACCTTATTGCATGTAACTTCTCCGCTTGCGGTCGTCTTCTCCAAATTACCTCTCAGTAAAATAACAGACCTTCCTTGGGGCCTTTCCCAGGTGGAAAGCTCTGGAGCAAGAACCAGAGAAAAACCTGGATGCTGAGTGACAGAACACACTTATTCCCTTAGCAAGGCTGAGTTACAGAGACAGAAGACAGTCCTTGCAGCAAATAGCACTGTCTGCAGTGGCCATAAGCCTTTCCTAAACAATTTCTGATGGCAAAGGAGAGATTCAGCCTCAGGGTATTAGTGTCTTGTCTCCACCATGGTTTTATAGTAGACAACTAACATTAGCTTTACCTTCCAGAGTTAAAACACCCTCCATTTTTGTCAGTGAAGACATGGTATAAACAAGACCAGGGGCCCTATCCCGTGTTTGATCCTTTTTTTTGCCAGGCTTTGCTCCTCCAGGAGATCCTGAAAAGCAATGGTTTCCATACTGTGGAAAGCTGACAAAGTAAGGCACTGAAAGAAAGGGATGCAGCTGAGAGAAATGCTACAAGTAGATAAATACCAGGATAATTTATTTCTCTTTCTTTTGGCTTAAAGGAGTTACTGTTTTGCAATCCAGCCCAGAGAGATTGAACTCCCCTTGGTATCCTGCAAAAAGCCTTCTAATGTCACTGGATATTTATTACTCTGCTATTTAGCTGGTGGTACCCCCTCTTTATCTTCATATTTTTAAATTGGTTTACATTCTGGAGACATTAAAATAAACATGGCTTTGTGATTTTTGGACCAGGAAAGCAGCGGCCAAGTTCCATTGTGGAAAATGGTATGTGATTAGAAACTGTATTTTTACCACATGATCCCTAGCTACACAAGAGTCACAAAAGGTGAGGAAAAAAAGTATTTTAGGCATAACCCAAATTTAGTATTTTAGGCATAACCCAAAATTCCTTCTGTACCTACCTCATTCATTGACCTCAGGAGGAGACTTGGGCATTCAGGGAAGTCAGAGCTCAACTGAGGATCAGACGGGGGGCTCTGATATATACATAAACACATTTAAAGAGGCTAAAGAGGCAAATAGGTGCCCAGGTACCTCAGCTAACTTGGGCCCCAGGTACCTCTAAAAATTCCATTAGGTGCTTTAAATACACCCAAAATCATTCTGACATGTGACCACATATCTGTGTTTTATTTTTATGTATATACACCTTAGTTACCTGGTCTTCTTTTATAATTAGTACAGGAAAATAGGCACTTTTAGACACAATTAATTTCAGTCAAAGTAGTTGTCTAGTGAGGAGCAGACGTTATAAAAGTGTGTATTTCTCACCACCGATTGCGCTGGGAACACAGGGCCATGAGCTCAGGTGCAGCTGTCTACACTGGAGACAAGTCGAGCTGGATGAGTGAATCCTACACTTGAAGACTTGCTTACCATTTCTTGCTGTGGTTTCCTGTGTGTAAAGTTTACTTGTCACTTGAAGTTTAATTTTGGGGAGCTGGGGATATATGGCATGTAGATATTCTGGTAGAAGACGATGATTTGGCGGAGGCTCTGGACACCACTGGGGTATTACCACTAACAATGGTTGATTGCACAGTTCACAAAAGGAAGACCACACTGTTGTCTTTATTCTGCACCAAGGGGGGCCTCCCTACCCTGCCTGTACGGGAACAAACGTGCCCAGCCATTGTAATCAAAGCACAAATGGAAAGACTGGCTCTTTATTTTGCTCCATCTGTCCCTGATTTTGAAGATTGATGCTCTAGCCTTCCATATGATTTCTCACATTCCTCTGACTGACCATTGGCTTCTCCTTTGTGAGCTGGAGACTAAGACTAGCACCTGATTTCACTTGAACCGGTGGCAGCAAGCACCTTACATCCAGCTGTGTTTGGAGTTTATTAGAGAGTGGGTTTGGATTGGGGACTTTTCTGAGCGGGGAGATCCAGCCACTCTCTTTCTCAGAAATCCATACTTAAAAATTTTTTATTCTCCCTCAGCTCACTCCAAATATTTCTGCACTTCAAAGCACCTCTTTATTCACCTGAGCATTTCGTATGTCAATGTACTACCATTACCACATTTAATTGAATAATTCATTATGATGATATGCCAGTCCATATATACCACACAGACAAATTTGTTAGTGCTTCTTTGGCTCACAGGAGTTTTAACAGTCTTCTAATACATCAGGTTATTTGAAGAACAAATATTCCCCGTGTGTGTGAAAGAGAAAAAGGAGAGAGAGGATGCAGAAACTCCTACAGGCATACAAGTCAAAACACCCTGTTAAACATTTTGTCCCCACAGGATAATGGTGAGACACCCACAGTACGTGGCCTACTTTTCTCCCAGATGCAAGATTAAAGTCTTGAGAACTGAAAAATGCACTGAATGTTTGCTCTGTATTCCCTTATCACATTCACGTGAAGATCCTGATGTGATAGGTGCAGACCGTCCTTCCTACAGCAGCCTACAGGACCACGACCTAGTACGGGAGTGCTCTGATCTGTTTTTTAAATGAAGTCTATTTTTGGAAATAATCCAATGGCTATTAGAACATGTGAAGGGGAAAAAAAGCCATTCCCATCCCCAAAACTTTCTGCAGGACATTTGGGACTAGGTCTCAAAACAGTAATACTTTTTGCCATAGAAGAAGTTCAGATGGACATCCTGGTCGGATAATTGCATTTTTTTGATTTGCAGTAAGCCCTTATTTCTGTAGTATAATGCATCCCATACCAGTATGGGTCTGGAAGACGGCTGGATCCTTTTTTTCCTGTCCATACATATTTTAAATCAAATCTGATTTCATGTTGCCTGCACCACTGACTTCCAGTGAACTTTTAAGTGAGACTGACTTTGTCTGCACAAATGTTTGGGGAATATAATTTCTCCATATAATTTGAGTAGTCTAAGGCAGCCTATTTTTACAACTCCTGTTATCGTGATAGCTGGATGCTGAATGTTGATTTGCTTAGATTTTGATCTCATGTGAGGCTTTGCACACTCTTGCCTTGTATTTGAAAACATAATAAAGTAAAAAGTCCCTCAGAGCAGTGGTTTCCCAGACACTGTTGCTAGGTGATCCTCCAAAGCTGAATGAATTCTTAAACTCCTCAGGCTCCAGGCACCCGACTAATAACCAGTAACGACACGTTCAAGTGAAAAGGGAGCATCACTGCTTTTCTGGTTGCTTCCTAATTTTGCATCCTTACACAGACTGCGATGGGCAACAGCTGTCCTGGTTTAAGCTTTTGCTCCCTTGGAAACTGGGCAAGGCATTTACAAATACTATCAAGGTTAGGTGAATTAGCTGGTAGAAAATCAACATACTTAAAGCATGTTGATCTGCACCTCCTCACTAATTCTTCTGACAGCTATGTATGTAACAATGTTTACATTAAAAAGCAAATGCATGCATTTATATGCATAAATGTTCACTCAAATGTACTCATGAACTCTAGAAAAGCTGAAAGCCTATGTTGGTAGAAATGCAACAAAACAGATTGTTTTTTAAAACAGTGTATAAAAGTACAGACTCTCCTAAAACTCAGTCAATTTAATCAAATTGGTTAATTATGTCCTTTTATACATAATATTATCCTAGGACATCTTTCAGATAAAATTTAAAGTTTTCCCTTTTTTGGCTTCACTAAACATGTCTGTATTTCACAAGGCTCGAGTCAGCACAGACTGACTGCAGCCCAAGGTCAGATAACATGTATGATAGCCCTTGCAAACAGAATTGTGAATATGCATGCAAGAATACTTTGTATGAATGTGATATAGTGGAATAAAAAGCAGCTACAGCCAGTAAATCTAGATTTTTGTGGCTTTTTCTTGACTTCTCCGATGCTAGGAGGCTACCAAGATATTGTAAACCCATTGCTTCATTAACACTGCCAAAATTCCTCTGGAAAAGGAGAGAAGTTCTAGCTTTCCATAATGTTATCAAGCTTCCTTATCTCTTGATAAGCTGAAAATCCTCCTCCGGTCTCCCTTGAGACTCCCTACCTTAATCAGAATATTCTCTCACATACAAAATACAGGTCCCTACCTTTCTCTAAGCCAAGGTCCATGCCTTTGCTCTAGTGAGTACATCAAGTGACAGCAGACGGAGAGGGCAGCCTTCTGAAGGTCCCTCCTTTTCTCCTGCCCCATGGGAGAGGCACACCGAGACGTCCTGGCTTTGTGAGAAAAACTCCAAACTTCATTTCTGATGTTAGACCAGCAAATTCCCAGCAGTGTCGCAGAGAGATGGTTACCTCACCACAAAGTAATCCGTGATTGTGTAATTAAAGGCTATCATAATGTACACACACCAAAGAGATTAAGCTTGCACTGGCAGCTTTAGTATTCACACAGAATTATTGACATTTCACTCTTAATAACAGTTCTTTAACTTTGATTCCGTGTGTGATTTCATAAGCTCTGTAAAAACTAAATTTGGACAAAAATAAGACCGAACCATCCTGTTATCTGAGATCTTCACTATACCTATATGAATTATTAGCAGTGCTACTAATGGTGAGAAAAGATTCAAAAGAAACTTGTCAAAATATTTGATGGAGATGTTTCTTTTTTGCTGCTTTCACATAGGACCTATGCATGTATCTGTCCGAAGCTCACCCTCCAGCTAGGCTGGGAAACTGTTGGGAAATTGCTTTCATTAGCCCATTGTCCGTCCTGCTCCTGGGAGCCCATTAAGTGAGCTATTGCCACGTTGTGACCCTAAACAGGGAGGCATTCTCCCATAGGCCTAGTTTCCAGTCCTGCTGGTAAAGTGTGGCAAAATGAGACTAACCTAAATAAAAGCTTGACAGAATTGCATGAGCAAGAAAAATTTTCCCCTACCCTCATTCTTGAAAATGGGTCAGGAAGAGTGACAAAGATTTTTGGAAACTCTTGAGCCTGAGGCTCATACATCACAAGGCAAATTTCGGCCCAGCCAGCTCAAGTCTGGCATTTGAAAACAACGTCCCTATAACAGTAGGTGTCCTGTGAATGTATTGAATGAAAAGTTATTATCAGGCACCAGTCAAGGGCAATATCAAGAAAAGTAAATACGGATAATTTCCCTGGTGACCAGGGATGAGCATCACTGGTGCGAAAGCTTTTTGCTGAGGCAGACCTTCTCAGGCAGTCCCTCTGGAGACAGATGGACCATGCAGTCATCGTTGCCACCACCTCCTCACACATTACGACCACTATGAGGGTCTCAGGCCAACAAAAACAAATCAATAAACATGTCTGAGCTGTCAAGTGAGAGCCTCAGTGCTCCTGCATGTTTTAACAAGAAACACTACTGTGGTAGGCAGGGCTGCAAGAGTGGTCCCTTTCAACAGAAAAAAAAGATTACAGCCTTAGGGCTTCTTTCTAAATGCCCTCAGAGAGGAGAGAGCGAAGAAGGGGTGCAGAGTGGGATTTAGGTACGTTTCATGTAGCACACAGGTTTTGGTCCTCAGCATTAGGGCACTTAGGACTCTCAGTGACAGATTTGGAAAGCAGAAGCTGCAGTCAACAATTAGTCCTCAGTGGGTCATTTATCTGCACTGTGGATTACCCATGGCCTGATAGGAGAGACACTGAGGTGGTCCTACTGACTCAGCAGTGCCACTCGGGGGCAGAGCTAAGCTTATTTTGGGGCTAGGTTGAGTCACAATCCCACTCAGTAGACCTCACCCAAATCAAAATGGTGCTGTGCCGAGCCAGCCCTGTGTTTCCATTTACAAGACTCTCAGAAATTTGGAAGCAGTGGTGCTGAGACACCGCTCCAGGGCGCTGGGAGGGCTTGTTTGGTCAGTGCCATGAACTGGCATGGAGTCATTGGAAGTCCATTGCTGTTACTGATGACAAGTCCTCTTTCCCCAAAGGTGCAGAGTTGGGAGCACACCTTGGCAATACTTGGGTTCGTTTGGGTCCGGCTGGGCTTGTGAGCTCCAAGTCAGCAGGAGACACAGCGCTCAGGTGCTTTGCTCTCTTCCTAACAAACCTGGGATGCCCTGTTATGGCAGAGTTTCTGCAAAGTCTGTTTGCAAGTTCTGCAGCAAGTCCTGAACAAAGCACAGCAGCTTATGAAACCCAGGAAGGACCATGAGTAATCAGAAGCCTTCCTAAGCAGTGTGGCATTCATTTTGTAAGTAACTTGAGAAATATTTTCTGTTCAGCCAGGTACCAGGGCAAGATCCAACTCCCCTAATTTTAGTTATCTGCAATTTAGGTGTCTAGTCTAAGCAAATTACCTAGTCTCTCTGGATGGAGTCTATATGGAGATACACATCTTTAAACTGTTATTCATCCCACCTACTGTAAACACCTCTATCGAAATTGGATGATATGTACTGTGAAAGAGTCTATCTTTCTCCATTGCTTATCAAGGAATTCTGACGAAAATTTACATTAGTCACCTACCCGGTAGATAGCTGAAGTTAATGAATCCGGTTCAAGTGTTTTAGGGCAAATTATTCTTATTTCTTGTACTGAGATCTCCTGGGTGGTTATATGCTTACTATCAGATTTCTTCATACTGCTTATCCAGTACTAAATAAAGATTTTTCTCCTTTTCTTTGGGTGTAAGTCTTCTTGGTGTTTCAGTGCCTGGAGAAGATGTTGGGGTGTTGTATATAACCGGTTTCAGTTTTGATGGACATGGTCAAATGATCTTGCTTTCATGCTGCAGACAGAGTGTTCTGCATAGCCAGCATTAGTACATCTGCTAGGCACAGCCCAAAAGGAGAAAATGGAAACATATGCACTTATTTAAACATTTCCTTTAAAATAGGTTATTAACTTGAGGATGGCACTGAAAGTGGCTGGTGTGAGATCCTTGTCTCTGGAAAGGAGTGCTCTGCAATGGTAGAAAAAGTTTCTTTTTTTTCTTAAAGAGCACTTAACAGAGATGCAATTCAGGAGAGGAAATCTGAAATATCTCAGCTATGGAAACTATATCAAGAACACCAAGAGACATTTTGTAAGCATTGACTTCTTGATGTTTTCTTGGACAATATTGCTTGAAGTAAGGAAATTTTCAAGTGTACATGGATATATTTTCCTAATCAAGGAGCAAAAATAGTGCCAATACCACCTTACTGCATATTATAGGCCATCCTAGGAGCTGCAAAATGTCTATAAACATTTAAAAAAAACAAGCAAAACCCTCTATGAAAAACAACAGAATAAGGAATTACCATAATTTTAGAACAGTTTGTGGAAGAGGAAAATTCTATTAACAATTTATTCATGACAAAAAAATACATGCCTCTTTTTTTAAGCTGTTTTCTATTGTTATTCTACTTTCTTTTATCTAATTCCCAACTTTTAGATCTCAATTTTTGGAAGTTTGTTATTAATTTCTGATCAAATAGTGACAGCTGGCCTGATTTATTGTCCGTGTTCTGCTCTTAGATCATGACTTTTTAGGGACATTATTTTTTTCCTAAATACAGAGGCTGAAAGCCAAACATTATTCAGAAGTAGATTCCAGATAAGCCTGAAGGCCAGGACACATGCATTGGGTATTTCACTCCAATGTGTCAAAATAGGGATCTTTTGATAAGGGATCTGAATTTGGTTTTTGGACAGTGGATGCAGGCAATTGGTTTAGGCTTATGCTTCTTCTTCAGGATGACTATAAATAAAATTGCAGTTAATTAACCTATTTAGAATGCTGGTTGATGCTTACAAGTGACGATGAACAGGATTAATATTCAGAAAGAAAACAGAGACCAGTGCCAGATCCTTCTAATTATTATAATTGCAGTAAGACTGAAAATGTAAGCTCAAACTAAACACCATCCTCTCGCTGTGTTTGCTGTACAGGTCACATTGAGCAGAACCAAGACCTCAAAGGGGAGGAAAATATTTTCCAGCCTCCCACAGGATCAGCTTGGTATTTTGACAAAATGTTGAACACAAACACTGTTACCTCCAAGATAATCTGTTATCTGGAATAGATCTTTTAATGGCTGGGTTTGTGTACTTTCTATCTGGTAGTCAAGTTAGCCAGCCATAAATGACACTGAAAAGAGACCAGAACGGTAGCTTAGATTACTGGCGGGAACGTTCACTGACAGCCCTGACTTTAACATAATTCTCTTGAAATCAGTTACCTATCACAGATGCTATTCAAGTAATTAAGTGTTATGGGATAAGTTCTCAGATAACACAATATAACCCTATCTTAAATTAATGAAGACAGACCAGTGTAGACCATCTGAAGTCTTAATCTCATACTTATTTTCTTTCTTAAATCAATACGATTTTGAATTTAAAAAAAATGTTAATTTGCTTTATATATTAGACAACAAGGAGGTGAACTGCTGTCCCAATAACTCCATGGTGAAACACAGGTACTGGTGAGACTTCTGGGCCTCCTGGTTGTCCTGCCTGTCATCCCGCTGTCATCTGGAAGGGCACATACCTCCTCTGTGGCCCTGTGTTATACATACCAGCCCAAGCAGCTGTTAGGTAACCTTAGGTGTCCAAAATGACATCAGGTGCACCAGTTCAAGCACTAGATGATTTTTTAAATAAGCAATACTTTTAAGATCATACTGGGAAGATAATGATAGGCAGCGAAGTTCCATTATCTGATCCACACAGATGTATCAAAATCTTTGACCTTGCTGTGCATCTTTATATGATGCTTTATTTTTATGCTTATTTGTGTCTGATATTTAATCCTGGCAGGTTTAGAACAAGGAGCTGCCTTCTATTCTTGGTGCTGGCTTTAGTCGCAGGAACTGGAAAAATTTAATCAGCAGAAGTAAAGAAAAGACAAAGACATGATGGAGGCACAAATTATTTTTGTATGAATCTACAACTAAAACTATATATATATGAAATATACAATCACCAAGAATTAAATTATTGCTTTGCTGGCTAATTAAAAATATGCCCTCTTCCCACCATGCAGAGTGAGAGCAACTAAAGTGAAACTTACTGGGAGTCTAAGGCCAGGAGGGTTCTAACAAAAATCTCATCCGAGCTCCCACACAACACAGGAATCCTGCCATGAAGGCTGATTCTGTTTGAATCTGTTTTAGAAAGACATCCCGCCTTGTTTGAAAGCCTTCAAATGAAGGAGAAGCCACAGCAAGCTGTTTCAATAGTTAATTGCATGCACTGTTAAAAAACTAGTGCTTTATTTCCAGTCTTATTTCTTGCTTTTTTCTTTAAAGGAAGAGATTAGAAAAGAGAACGATTCATCTGTGAATCTCATCAGGCTTGTTCTACATTGTTCACTTGTATTCCCTCCTGAAACTGCTCCTGTTTGCTCACCAGCTCAGAAACGAACTGCAGCCGTAGACGAGTCCCCCACACAGGGACAATACTCTCATCTTTCCACTTTAAACTGTATTAAATGAATGATAATGTCTTTCCACAGGATGAAGGCGCAAGCAGGACCACTTCACTGGGAAGAAAGCGATTTCAGAGCTGGCAGCATATTCTGTACTATTCAGGTTCCTCCAATATGCCCATTGCCATGTATATAAGCACCTTTCAGAGCAAAACCAGCACCAACACATAAAACTTCCCTTTCTATGTCCTCGGCCGTGGGGTGTGCATGCAGTAAACGCTGAGGGGTTAGGAACTGCCTCCTGGGACATGGGGACAAAGAAGAAAACATTGAGTGGACATTTGAAAGAGACAGAATTTGTCAAGAAGCTAAGTCACTTCAAGAGTAAATTCCTGTGTCTTGGTGTAGCTGCTGAGGACAACCTGTTTCCCACATGCACAAGGCTGTTCCAAGGAACAGCAGGGCTGTACGTAGGCAGTGCAGGTACTTAGTCGTCATGCTGGCCAAGGAGTGGAGGTTTAAGTGGAAGGTGCTTCCTTTGGACCCTTTACTGCCAGGTGTGGTTGCCAGACCAGTTGGTGCCACAAAGTCCTCCAAGTGCAGAAGTTGCACAGAGCTCCAAGGAGACAAGGAGGTCTGGTTTTGTGTCAGAACTGGTTGTCATCTCCCAGTCTCCCAGGTAGGCTCAAAGGATGGAAAACAGTCTTGTGGCTGACCCTGTAAGGAAATTACTCTTCCTTAGCTTCCTAGGACCTCAAAAAGGCTCCTAGGCTGTCAGCAGAGAAGCCTTGCCAAGGGAAGGCACCAGAAAGGACTCCCACTTCTAAACTAAAGGGAAAACTGAGATCTTGACCGACCTGATTTGCTTGGAGTTTAACATGAACATCATTCACTAAATCAGAGATCTCTCATGGTCTTGCATCTGGCTACCTAAATGCCTATGTTCAATTTTCACCCTTCCAATAACTTCATTAATTGAGAGTTACAATAAAACTTGCTCACTCACTCAGTGCACAGTGAGAGCAATACAGTTGTAGTTATTGTAAAGCTTTTCCATAGCAGAAAGGTAGCATTTTATACACGCTTTGGATGTAAATAACTACAAAGCATGTGCAACAAGACTAAATCAAGTTTGCACCGATGCCTCAGCCTATAAGGAGGCAGTTAACAGTACGTTTCTTCTGTAATTAAGTCAAATTGAGAGGTTCCCATGGTTTTTTTTAATCATTCCAGCAATCTGGTTTACAGCATGGACCCACAAACAGCTGCACTGGCACAAATGAGGGAGCAGCAGCACAGAGGTGAGAGGGAGTAGCCAGAGGGTGGGAAGGCAAGAAATTGTAATGCTGGCTTTGTCACCTGTATCCTGAAACTTTTAGAAACTTTAGGACTTCTGGAAAAATATGTAGAATCTCCATCCCCAGGATCTGTAAAATCAAGACTGCACGTCTGTTCAATGGGCCGTGTTCCAGTTCAGCCACGAATTATTGAATGGGAATTACTGAAAGAGGTTGTGAATCTGTGTCAGGAGATCAGACTGCCTTTGTGGGTCCTGTCCCTCAAATCTCTGAACTCTCATTAGGGCTTCTCAAGTCTGAATTCAGCCAGCCAGTATTTTTCAGTAAGAACAGGAGGAAGGACAATGCTTTTGATACTTACACAAATTGCATTGTTTATCTAACTGTCAGTATGGTATCTCTGTATTCAATGGGGGTCAGGAGCCTACTGCAGAATAGCTATGCAACATCAGTTGTTCGACCAAAGGCCTGTTCAGTCAAGCATTTCACCGCTCATCTGTCATTGGGACTGCCAGTAACAACAATTAGCTTGACTTAATTGTGTATTTTAACAGCTGCTTAATATTACCCAGATCTTTCCTTCACCCGTAATGTAAGATACCTTTCTGCTGAATGTGGTTTTAATTAAGGCTCTGTTCACAACTTTTCACAAGCTGTTGAAAAATTCATGTCCTGTAAGAAAAGTGATGATGCAGTAAATGCTACTGGGGCAGAGACTAACTTTTTATTAGATGAGCACTGAGCCCTTATGAATTCATGACTCTAGATTAACTGATGTGGGTGCCAAAGGAGAGATGGAATAGATTTAACAACTGCAGTAACATAAAAGGTGTAAAATATGCAGATGCTGATATCAGCAAGGTTGTATGTTGGGAGGGAGTGTGTCCTTAAAGTTGTGTCAAGCTGTAATCCATTGCAGAGCACTGTACCAGTTGACTAGATTTCCTTGTGGTTGAGAAGTACCAAGCTGATGAAGAGCGCTGTGACTGAGCAGTACTGCAGCATTGCTTCCATTTAAAGCCTGTAGCATTTGTTGCACAAGAAAAAAAAAACCAAAGTCACATTTTTCAAGGATGTCACAGGAAACAAATGAAGCCTGGAATATCCACTTCAGCATAAGAAAATCTCTCACATATCTGTGTGTGCACCAAATGTATAATTCTTTACAAGATAGTAGTTGCTGAGTTTTTACCTCTCATCTTCCCCAAGGGAATTTGAATTCCAAACTCTCTTAACAAGCTGATACTGTTACATTGACAGTCCTCCCCAGATGCCCCAAATAATTCCTTGGTAACTGCAAAAAAAGTTGAGGAAGTTGTTATATATGTGGAATTACATTAGGAGCACGAATCACTTTCATCTGGAGCAGATGTCATGTGTCCTTAGCTTGGCTTCTACTCAGACATGGAAGGCATGACATTTATATATCATTATAAATGAGCTGGGATTTGGGACTGTGCAAACTTTTGGGTTACAAACGTTCAGAAGTATAATCATCACCCTCTCCTCCTTTTTATTGTCCAGAAGCAAACATTTTATAAAATTCTCTCCTCATATTCTGCCAATAAACATTTTAGTGATCCTAGCAACAATTTTTAGATGTGCTGTAAATATACTTGGCAAGCTAATGGATGCCCTAAGCCACTTTAAACAGCTACTTTCCACTTAGTTTATGTATTTTGCACATGTGGAGAACAGCGAAGCAGGGTGGAGCAGCATATGCAGGTCCCACAGTATTCATGCCTTTGGTATCTAGGAAGGTGGGAACTCCAAGCCTGAGGACTTTTGTCAGAGCTCTGGCACAGTCTTTTTCAGTTTTTTGTAGACGGTTTCCCAGTTTAATGGGTCTTTAGGAAATGAATGATCTTTGAGAATTTACCCCATTGTGAACTTGGTTGAAATATGTAACATCTTGAAAAGCTGTTTTGACAAGGCACGGGTCTGTGGAAACCCAAGCGGTCACACAAATAGCAGCGATCCCATGGCTGTGTTTCCTTAGGAACATGGGCTATATATCAACAACTGCCATGGAGCAACTGATTCAGAAAAATGTCAGCACACGGAAGCCACAGGTGACAGTATCTTCTGCTGATCCCCCTTATGATAAAGTCCTGCCTGTGGGAGGACATTGGCCAAACAATGGCCCTTCTCAGAACAGAGCTCTAGCATCTGCCAGTTCCTCAGATTTAAAACCTGAATGACTTACAAATAGCTTTTATTAACATAGCATTAATTATTGCTTAAAGAAGCAGGCTGCTTTTTGAGCAGTGGATCTCGCAGCAACCCTGCCTTCCCGAGGGTCGGTGTCCCATGTTGGGATTCTCTGGCATTTCATAAAGGGGAAGACACTCACTGATGCTTTTCCCTCAATACGAGCAATAATACTATCTTTCTCACCAATTGGCTAGCTACTTTCAAACAGCTCGTAGGAACTTTATAGATCGAAGTCAAATCCCAGAAATTAAGAAGTTAAAATGTATACATACATACACACTTACGCAAACAACAAAGCCATATGAGACCCATTTTCATAGGAAGTCAAGCTAAAATTAACCCACGTTATGCCCTTCCATGCCAGCCATGCAAATATGTCAATTCAACCAAATAAACCCTTACGGTTTGCTCACATAGCAGAATGGTTTTCTTCCTGTAAGAAGTGAAGGCTCTACGTATACCCCAGTTTCTGAATCGGTTTCCCCAAATAGTCCCAGAGCAATCTTTCCTCATAGTGGTCTTTCCTGATTTAAAGACAATAAAGACCACAGGTTCACAGTAGAAGAGATATTTCCTGCTCTGAATCTTCAGAGAATTCAATGGGATTTTTATAGGACATTTTTTACACAGGTGAAGGTGAACCAGTTACTGTGTTAATGATCCTTGCTGAGTTTAATGATGAAAAGAAGTGACTGGCAAGCCGATGCAAAAGACTGGGACATCTGAAAGTCTTCCTCAGCTACTTCCAAAGCAGCAGCTTGAGTCCCTTCTTCGGGAATTTAACCGCTGCTGGGGAGTTGTCTTTGCTGTGTTTTAAGGTCTCTTTGACTATAGCTGTGAATGTTGGATCAGTGGGTACTGCTGCTCCTACTTATTCAGAAATGAGCCCAAAATGCAAAATGTGGGTCCAGATCCGGATCTAGAATTCAAATGTTGGACAGCCTCAGGCTGTTTGGGTCTGGGGTTTTGGTCTCAATGCTATGAAATGAGGCACAACTTGAAGGATCCATCTTCTTCTTGACCCCTGATTTCATGGGGTGGAAGGGTTTACATTCTTATGATGAAACATCTAAAGCTTTCATCAGACCAGGCTTCCTGTGGCTGACCCGTGCTGCCATCATCACAGGCAGTCTGGCGCATTCACCTGTCCCTCTGTGCTGCAGCTCCCGCATGCCCAGGACAGAGCAGATAGGACAACAGGATAAAGGAGCCAGCATGCAGATGTGCTTTTTTTGGAAAAAGCCCTACAGGAGTTTGCACAACATAACAAGTCCAAGCAGGTAACAGGAGAACTAGTATTTTTCCCAAACACCATGATAGTCATAATTACAGTCATATAAATCAATATGATGAAAGAAAAATCACATCTTTCCAGATGCCCATGGTAAACCTACTTACTGTAAATTAGAGCCAGAGTTAAGTGTATGGAAAACTCCTATAATTTGGGCCACAGCTGCAAGAAAAGCTGTAAGAAAAGGCTCTGAGCTGTGACTTTGTTTTCATCACAGCATTTTGTTATGTCTCTTATTACTGCTTTATCAAAGAAAGTTGGGGTAGCAACATTCTCTTTTACAACAGCCCTATTATTCATTTGGGAAAAAAAAATACACTAAATGAGTTGAATGATTACCTTTAATTACCATTCACTGACTAAACTATGTCAGATAGAAAGATTCCTATATTAAAATGAATGCTTTTGAAAAATACATCAAGCACATTGCTGTGATTTGTCCTGCCAGCAGATTCCAACATTAATCCTTTCCCAGTGTTGCAACAGAGAACTGAGGTCTCGCCAGAATTTCAATAGCAGTCATTGCACAGAGCTAAATGATGAATCTTTTGTGAAAAAGCATGAGTACCTCATCTGTTCTATTTTGTTTCATAACAATAATTTGTAGCTTATTGATCCTTTGAGACTTACCTTTTCATACCAGACGGCTTGATATTATACTTTTTCATTAATAAAAATTATTAGTGATAGATGATGATTCATAATAAATAAAGTAGTCACAGATCTTATTTTTTATTGTTTACCCAGTTTTACAGACAGGACTCTGCTTTGCCAATAGGTTTCAGTACTACAGCCTTAATAGTAATGGGATCTTTTAGACTAATGGCTAGCGTGCAAACTTCACGTACCTTCTTTACAGCTTCTAGCTATAGGGAGATACCCTGTAGAAAGATAAAGGAGATGGGTTTTCTCCAGTCATACTGATATTATGCTTAGAGATGACTCTCGGTCGTCCCACACACACAGCTTGCAAGTGCCTTCCTACGGCTCGGTAGAAGTTCCCAAACCGCTGTACGACAGGCTGCCGTTCTGGCCCTGCGTGTTGCCTGTGCTCTGTGCCGAGCTCTTCCAACTGGGACGGAAGTTTTGCTTTACACAACATGACCTACAGTCCGCTTCCCATTGTTGTGGCAACATCTCCAGCTGGGAGAAATCCATCCCAACCCAAGCCACAAGCCTCCCAGCTCTGCAGTACCTGCAGGCCATTGTAACCAAACTAATTTGCCCACCAACGATTTTGTTTTGTTTTAATAGAATATTGCAGTGATAAATTGGTTTCAGACTAATTTTCTGCTCAATCTAAATTGTCATCATGGGCTGGCAGACTGTGAACACCAGAGAGAAGATCTTGCCCAAGTAGATTTCCTGCTAGGATATCATCAGGGAGCTGAGCAAGATCTGCAAGAGCAGGCAAATGACCAGAAAGATCCTTTTCCCGCTGCCAGTGCCCAGGGGCCAGCGGGGCTTCCCCATCCCGGCAGCCCTGGATCGCTGCCTGCAGCCTGCCAGCCCAGGGCACCCTCGGGGACTGCATGGGCTCTGGGTGGTTTTGGGGATGGTCTGCTGTCCTGTCAGAAAGAGATGGTGCTGGCAGCCCCTGAGGGGTGTTTCAGCTGGGTGCAAGGCATGAACGCTTGCAGGGAAACATTAAAACGGGGTTTTTAGCATCTGCAGCTGAGGGCTGCGGGTCGATGGGTTAGCATCTCAGGCTTTCCATGCTGCGGTTTCTGTCAAAGGCAGTCCTCAGCGCCTTCCATTTTTAAAGACAAATATGCTTTTCTTCTAAGAAAAAAGCATCTGAAATGGTTTAAAATCTGAGTCTTATTTTGCCTGTCTTTTGCTAAGAAAATGTACATAGCACATCATTTATACAGAGCAAAAGTGAACACATTTTCACAGCCATAGGTTCAAGGGCACAGCACACACAACTGTATTTAATTCTGCTCACTTACATTATTAAGCACTCATGCCAGATCAGGAGCATTAACATTTTTGGATTCAGGCTACGGAAAGCTAACTGGTATGGCCAACATTTTCAGGCTTCAGTGTTTAACTATTATGATCTAAAGTCATCCCTGTGGAAAAGCTGGTTCAGAAGGAATGGGAGACAATCAAAACCCTGCAACATAATTGAGCTCCATAAACGACACGTTAAACCTCAACAGATGTATTGGGTTTTTTTCAGGCAGCCTTTGCTTCTATAGCTCATGTGTATTCTGTTTTGCTTTATCAAGTGGTTTTATAAATTTGGGACTTTTTTTTAATTGCAAAGGGGCACTCCATTAGAGTGCATTTAGGGACTTGGAGGAAGAGTGACATTTACTGATGAGGGGGCCAGTCCAACTCCTGCTGCAGATGTTTTATGAACTTCTCCTGCAGAGAACTGAGCCATTCGCTTTGGTGTCTAGATACAGATTGACAGCCTCACTTCAGAGCCACTCCGTTCAGAATACTACCTGAATATTTGGCGTAACTGTATCTGGATTTTCAGCAGGGCCTGTTACAAGGGATGGATTTTTGGCAACAAAGTCTGGAAAGTTTCTTTCAAAAACAGTTTTTACCCTAGAGCCCTAGTTTGAGCATCATATTATATCCAGATATCTACAGTTTGTATTAATAGTTTACTAATCTAATTAATCTTAATTAATTAATCTTACTGATTATATTCCCTAGAACCTAATCCTGTTCCATGTACTGAAATAAGTAGATTTTTGTCATACTCATACTGAATGTAAGAAATCCGCTTATGAGAACAGTAGTGAATGATCAGGCCTAGTATCTAATAACAGATCTACTAATCAGTAATTGCATAATAGCTGACATGAGTAAAACAGGATAGTATAAACTTACATTTGCTATAGACAGCAGTGACTCCGTTAGAGTGTTCTTTTCTACCTTTTTGCTGGTGTTCACGCTGACTACCAAATTTGGGTATTTTTATTTGAATAAATGATTCACGAATACAATTTGTGATTGTTTAACTACCCTGGGAGAATAACAGTTAAGATAATCGAATAACATTCAGTTAATAATGTATTGGTTGATTTTTATTCCTGCTTCCAATTCCATCAATTGTGAATTTGTCTTTTTCTTTGATTTGCTTGATCTCTCTTAGAATTAACGCAGAAAAAAGTAGAAAGAAGCAAATTGCCTCAAAAAGTAAGGAAAAAATAACATCACCATTTTTTCTCTATATGCCCTGTAAATTTCTTATTGTAGTAGGAAGCATTTAAAATCAAACAAGCCATACTGTAATTAGAGTATAGTTCATGAGAAGGCGCATACCCAGTCTTATATTTCCAGAACTATACTTAAGTCATGCAATAATAGCCAAACCAATGTATTATTTTATCAGATAAAAGTCACTAAAGTAAACTGAAAAGCTTGCTCTGAAACATATAATGTGGTTTTATATATATGTATTTTTACATATTTTACAGGCGGTAGGAGATTAGAGTGAATTTAAGTTGTTCCACTAAAACAATTCAACTATAAAGTTTGAGCACAGGCATGTGCAAGAGGCATGAAACTAGTCTGTGTTTTATTGCACTAGTTACAACGAATATTATATTTACAGCTTTCTTTTGAATGTACATTAAAATGATACTGAACAGAAGCAGGTAAAACAGAAACCTTAGTCTTTGGTTCTCCTGGTTTCCAGGACAGTTTGGAAAAAAAAAAAGAAAGAAAGAAAGAATTATGAGTTAGTTGTAACAAAAGCCTCGAAGCGGATATAGAATCCAAGTTAATGATATCCTGTAATCTGATCCCGAGCGGACACAGACAGCTGTTCTCGGGGTCCTAACGAACCATGCACATTTACAGGTCACTGATTAGCAGAACTTGATACTGGTGGGCACAGACAAGTCCTAACACTATTTGAAATAGCTCTGGTGGTATTAAATAACAGGGATCTGTTATCATGTGATTACCTGTCTGTAAAATTCCTATTTATCTTCATTATGCTGCTGCTTTTCTCAGAGATGAAAGTGGGAAAGGCTTGTCATCTTTGATACTACACCTGTTGCTTTAACTCTTTGTGCTTCTTAGATAGATGAACAGATTCCTCAGGTTCAGATTGCAGAGAGAAGCTGGGCAGAGGAGAGCTGCCCTGGGCACAGCCGTGGCTCTGCTGCCTCCTGTGATGCTCTGTGGGGCAACAGTGACTCCTGCCAAAACACACAGAAGGATTTCTTGTTGATTTAGTCACTGTGTATTGGTGGTGTGGGTGTGGAAATATGATCCCATGCAAATAACAGCACAAGCAAAGATGTTCAGTTTCAAGAAACTGCATATACTAAGACGACCACAGCGATGCCAATTATGCTATGGGGCAATCCAATATGCTTTATTTATGTATCTAGCTTCTGCAGGTCCTTCATGATATTTCAGGTGCTTGGCCCAGTCCGTGCAATCTGAACATCTAATTTCCATTAAAAAAATGAGGTAGCTGCTAGATACACGCATCCATTTGCAGTGCAGTTTGCCTAGCTCTCTCCTTGAAGGCAGTAACAAGGTAAAAATAACAGCACTGATCCTTTGCATAACTGTAAGAGACTGAAGCATGCATCTGTCTGCATGATGTTGAGCTGATAGGCATTATTTATGGCTGGTCTTCAGCTGATGAGGACTCAACATGTAAAATACTGCTAGACAACTGGGACTCCAGTCACTCCAGATATTCAGGGATGAAGGAGACATTCAGAGATGAAGGATGGAAACCTCAGCGCTGAAAACCTTTTTAAAGGATGACTGAACTAATCTCTATAAAACATTACTCATTACATCTTTTCTTTTAAAAACCCAAGTGTGACTTTAAATTAGTGAGCTTTCCAGGGACTTTCCTTCACTTGGGTTTTCTCAAAATGAATTATTCTGCAACATATTTTGCCTGTAAGTCATCAGCTTGATCCTGTGTACATGTACAACATTTCACGTCCCAGAGAAGATAAAAGTCGTGTGTCTAAGCAACACTGAACACTGAAAATGAGCTCAACTGCAGCATCACCCGCTGGTCCCTGAATCACCATTTCCCTCGTTTGCCATTTGCCAAACTGGCTGAGCAAAATAAGCAATACCTGTACTGACCAGCAGTCCCATTTTAGGTTCTCTTACTGCATCTTTCACAATGTACCAGGTTGCATACACCATCCAGCCACTTCTAGGAAATGAATGCAATCTTGTCCAATGAGCCCATCCTGCTGGGTGGAGGATGCAGGTGGCTTTATATGCATAATAATTTATGCTCTGAAACGAAAGTTTTTATTTCCTTGATTTTTACATCAGTGATGATTTCATAAACAATTTCATAATATTATCTTAGTTATGTCTAACATAATCCTACCATGCAAAGTTAAAGGAACCTCATGGAAGTCAATACGTATACCTTGGGGTTCCTCCTGCTGGCAGCTACCAGCTTGTATTTAATGTTCTCTCTAGCATATTCCTGCTTTCTTTCTTTTTTTAAGGTATGAACAAAGCAACATTTCAATAACATTTTTCTTCAGTCCTTAAAGAAAATCAGCTTTCCTGTGATGACACAAAGTTTGGCGATGCTAACATTTGTCTGGAGTCCTTCTCCAGTTAGGGAACCCAGCCTAGGTGAAATGTTCAGCTGCCTGTTTATGATGGGATTCATCATCCTTCATCTTAGGCCTCTTAAGTTAAGCATTTATTCTCTGCCCGTCATTAGGGTCCCTTAATAGCCAATGAGAAGAGACAGGCACTTCCAGAGGGTAATTTATTCCATCCTAAAACAGGTGTTTAAGATAGGGAAGATGAATTGCCCCATGGAGGTCCTACCTCTCCTCGATGACTAGAACAGTCTGAAGTCATTTGTTCCTAGGATCTGTACAACAGGACCACGAGGTATGCTCTGTCATTAATTCCAGAATAAAGGAGTCATTGAAAATGATGTGGCTGGGGTGAATAGAAAGTATAGCCAGGCTTTTCAAATCATACACAAGGAAAATTTAAGCTGTAGTCAATGAGGTACTTCAGAAAACGGCAACTGGAATCTAATTCCGAGGGCAGACAATGGTGGGGAGAGCTCAGCGCTGAGCCGACAGAAGTTGAGCCTTTGGCTGTTAGAAGCGTGGTTTCTTCTTTCTGATCGCTTTAATTTTACACCTTATATCCTGAAGAGAGGCAGTTAATTTTTGTACTTCCCTCAGCCACAGCTCATTTAGGAAAAACTCCATGGAACTGCAGAACTAGAAAATGCAGGAAAGACTGACAAATTGAAACCCTCGGCTGTCCTCTTAGCACGGCATAATCACCACTTTTTAACCACCATTTCGGGAGAACCACCAGAACAACGTGGAGTAAGGGGTGACCGCAAAGGCAGATGCCCCCTTATGTGCTCTCTTTACATAACCGCTCAGTTCCTCATTTGCTCGAAGACTCTGAAAAAGAACGAAACTGAAAATAGAGGCCAGGAAGAGGACTTTTGATCAATGCTGAGGCACAGTGGGACTGAGCATCACAGACAAAAGACCTTTTCCCAGGCACAGGGAGTGGAAACCCTACTAGCTGAGCCAGTGGAAACAGGAACCTCCTTCAGCAGAGACCTCCCATCTGCGGGTGGCCACCAGGGCTGCTGATGGATACCCAAGGGATGCTGGGAGTCAGTTCCCAGGGATGGATGAAGCACCCTGTGAGTAGGGTAGGGTGAAAAGGCAAACTTAATATTTGGAAGATGAACAAATGTTATTTGATTCCACTTAGCTAATGCACTCTTCCTTGTTTTTATTAAACCAACCAGATTTGATTGAATCATATTATTTTAAGATAGTAGAGATCATGCAGAGTGGATGGTGTCATTTCAGGTAGATCTCTTTTGTGCTACACAGAAATTACGTTATTCGTTCACTTGGGAGTATATCTTTCAACATGGTTGTAATCTGATTATCAGATCTAAACATTGCCAGTGAACTTGCTTGAGATGAAAGAGAGAGTTTTCTAGAGACCATAAAAACATTTAATTTCTGATTCTTGTGTCAGAAAAGACTTTTTAAAATCTTTGGTGTTGGCTTTAGCAAAGTGAAAGGTATTGATGTAAACCAACCATATGATTTCAAACACAGGAATAACAAAAGAGCTTGTGAAGTATCTCGAAAGATAAAAGATAAGTGACACATTCAGTATATTCAATCAATAACACAATCTCTCTCACCAGGTCTAAGTCAGTCTGCAGACTCTAAGAGCAATATCCAACTCTCACTACAGCAGTCACACGGAAACAGAGAGGAAGGGGCATGCAACAGACCTCCGCTTTACTCTGTTACTGAAGGCAGTAGAAAGCCCAGGATGTGTATATCCCACCTGGAGAAGAATATATGCTTTCTCTAAAATCTTCTGCAGTTGCAGCGCATGCATAAGAGAGCCGGTCCTGTCCTGTTCCATCTTCAGTCTGGTTGTGACTGCAAAAGAGAGCCAGTGCTACAGAGAAGACTGAGCTGAATTCGGCCTTTTTCAGGGTAACTTGCTGAACCCTGCGGGTGACCTACTCGGACTCCTGGTTGTACATGGCAAGTGCAGGTGAGGGGGGGAATTCATCTGACTTAAAAGTTGACTTTTACAGTGTGGATGCATTTGCCCAAGCTAGTCTCAATTTACAGTCAATGCAGAGAAAGCCAATCCAGAGAAACAGGGGCTATGTTTAAAGCTTTGGAGTGAAATGAAGCATGCACTGGTTCCATCCATATTAATGGCATTGGTGACCACCTCAGTGTAGACATCTATATTTAATCAGAGGCCTTTCCTTCCCCATTTGTAGTACCACAAAACCCGTGGGACAAGGATACAACTTTTGTCCTGTAGATATGTTTTAGAGCCTTCTCTGGCATCAGTGCAAAGGGGCTAGAAAGCTACCTTAGTAGGATGACTGGTGATAACTGTTGTCTGGAAACAAACCCTGAAGTATAAATGTAAGCTAACATAAGCTGTCTTGAGATTGCTTTGTCTTTCAATGGGAGCCAAAGAGGCCACCTGCTCCCTAGAGACTGCCGAATTGTTTTACACTGTTTTAAAGCAGGTCTGCAAGCAGTACCTCTTCCACCACTGACCTCTGGTGCACTGGAGGAATACTGTGAATCGATGAGCAGCTTCTTCCTTTGCAGTCCTCAAGCACCAGCCAGCCAGACTGTGGCATCCTCTATGTTTTCTTCTGTTGAGGGAAGCCTTGGAAGAGTGTCCCTAACCAAGGTCTAAGCGAGAAGCTGAGGTACTTTCCCTAGAACAGTCTCCCATGCTGATGAAAAATCTGCTGTTTTATCAATCCTGTAGAGAAATTAAAGTCATGGATGGAACTTTGATACACCAGGATCCTGCTTTTAATATTTAGATGTTATCATTGAAACTCATTGCATTGCTACCCAAGAAAGGTTTGTGATAACTGCTCCAATTCAACTGCTTTGACTGTGAAGATATGCAAAAACAAGGAGCAGAAATTAATCAAGATGCTGAAAACTCTCATAAAGAGTGTCTTTTTTAAACCATTACCCCTGGGTTTTAACCTATGCCCATTAGTCAATATGAAAATACCACTTGATCTCAACAGGAACAGGAATAGCCCATAAAGCAATCTTTAGATCTGAATGAAAACACAAACCACCGCATATTTTCAACTTTAGACCTATTGCAAAGCCATTGCAGGGTATCTGATAATGGCGTTTATGTTTATGTAGTCCATTGTTTTTCCTGTGCTGCAAACTTTCCACTCTTGACAGCCCTGTTTCCTGTTTCCCATTATGGAAGTCTCCAAAGGGGGTTTCCTTCTGTTTGTCTTATGGTCAAAAGGAATTTCATAAGTACAAGTCAAGTTTCTTTTTGGTGCTACACGTGCGGAATGGAATCTGAAAGCTCCCAGTGTAATCATCTCCAGCATGTACATTGTTAGTGTTACACATAATCCACATCTGGGTCACAAAATCTCTGAAACGCTTCCAGGAATATTTAGACAGCCATAATGCAACACGTTGCTGTATAAGGGAGAAATAGAGCTAACCTCAATGTCAAGGTTATAGCTTTTGAGAAACACAGCAGCTCCCCTTCAGAACTTTGCAGCTCGCCTTCTGGGTCCTGACTGCCATCAGTTTGAGTAGTATTAATATTTTCCTTTCCACTCAAGTCCATAGACACATCTGAAAACAGTTTACATCCCAACATGCCTTATGCTGCTGATATTTAAGTCTAAACTGTGTATAAAACTTGGTGCATATGTAACCCATATATTTTAATACAAGAGACTGTCTTGGCACCTTTTTCTGCTACAATCAGCTCAGAACCCCAGGAGATAAAATATGGTTGAAACCAAACTAGCAGGCAGTCTGCATTACAGTATTCATTTCAGAGTTAAAACACATTTCTAGATTAGATCTGGGCTTGGCATTATGCTACAGCACTGCCTTGTGTGTAATATAGTATCTATAAGCTACTTTTTAACCACTGCTGATGGCACAGAACCATGGTGATTATAAATGCTATATGAAGCCCTTCGAAATTTTCTTTTCAGCATAGTTTACTTAAATAGTGGATTAAGGATGGTGCATCAAGGAACACAACAGTAGGCATTACCTGTGACCATCAATCATACTAGCTATTATTGTAATTTCTTAACAAATTTTGGGGCAAGTAAGGGTAAAAAAGTGGTTCATTTTTTTGTGTATCTTCTCTTCATGCAGCTGTGTCTGCTTCACAAATGATATGTGCCAAAGAACTCCTTCAGTTTGCTGTTTTCAATCGCAAAAAGGGACCTAACCAGAAAAGATTATCTGGATCTATGTTAATCTGCTCTGTCTTGCCACTGCCTTTGAAGTTTCTAGCTGCAAATTTGCCTTCTGAATTGCTTTTACTACCGACAGCTCTCTGATTTTGTGTCACTGCCCATATAGGTCCACTGGTAAGTAAATGTTCTTGCATGTCCCTGTACAGACTCTCTTCTGCAGAAAAGATGAGAATCTTTCAGCAAGAGGGGTTTTGGGTTCAGTCCCTGATCAAGATGGTGGGTGTTGCATCTAAAGAGCAGATGCAATAGTGCTTATCCACTGTCCATCTGTCTGCACCTCTGTTGTTGTCAGGTTTCCACAATAGCCTGCAAAGAGAGAAGATATGGCCCTTGGAGGGGCCTCTCTCTCCCTACACACTACAAAAGAGCCTAAGTAAGTATCCTGGATGAGACACCTACCTTGTAGATTGCCGAAGTTGAGTGAATTGATTCCCCCCCATGTAGTTTCTTATACTCGTTCTTCTCTGCCTTTCCTTCACCCTTTTTATGCCAAATGGTGCAAATATATCTTGGGGGAAGAGGAAGAAAACCCTTTGGTGGTTGCTTGCTTGCTCTACTGTGAGAAGATACACCATGATATCAGAGGTAGCACTCTGCTTCATAGCGGCTTGGACCGGGCAGGGGCAATGTCACTGTTTACTTATTTATTTTGTTTCTTGCTAAGCTTTGTGTATTGTTAGTGCCCCTGACGCTGACTACTCATTCAGCAGACATACTTTCAGAACCTTTTCTTTTCTGAATCTATTCTTTTTTTCCCCCTTCCTTTGTGTAAAGGATATGTACTGGCTTTGTGGAATCCCTGTAGCCAGTTGTGAATGATGTATGAACTGAAAAATCTTTGCCTGGTACACAGTAGGAATACAGAAAATGCTGTGCAGTCACTGCTGTGCTATGCTTTTTTCTATATATACAGACACACAGTAGTCATCTCATATTCATTTTGACAAGCTCTTTATGTCTGGACACCTTGGGATGGGATGGCTTGTGTACCATTGGCCTGCATTGGAATATATATCAGAGAGATTTTTGTGCATAATTGTTCCCTGTGCTGTGTGCGGAAGAAACTAGTGTCTTCTGCTTTTGCTAATATGCCAGCCTGAGGTTCCTCCTCAGTTCGTATTCCAGGCAGCAAGTATACCTGGGAAACATTGCTAAGATGTCTGTATTTTGCAAATGTGTGCTCAGACAGGGACTTGAATCTGAGACACTGAGCTACCAACCTGAGGACATACTCATTTTTTTAATTGGCATGAATCCTGGCTATTCCCTCTCTACAGCCTATTGTGGACTCATTTATTTGGTTTCCTTTGGGCATTCAGTCCAGCTTAGCTAGTGGAAAGAATACAGAATACCCAGTAGAAATACAAGTGCAAATCAGAGAGGAGATTTTTTTCCCTTCTATTTTAATGGCTACAAGATTCATACTCCTCCTCAGACACCTATTGCTAACTTAGATTTTTGATTTCCCATGCTGCCATACCTGAAAGAGACTGCTTTGCACTAAGATATCTCTGCAAGACATGTGCCAGCAGAGGAAATCTTACGTGATTTCCCCCGATTATACAAGGGTGTCTTCCTAATGTGGGATGGCTGACTGTTTTTCCCTCTGTGGTCACACAGCACATTATTAGTTGTCAACCTGTTGTTTGATTCCACCTGACTGAAGAGATTTCATTTTTATGAGCGTTGGCCAGTGAGACGATAAGTTAATTTTAGCCTTCACCTAAGTGTAGGTTTCTCATTAATAATAGATATTGAAGTCAAAGCAAAGGCTCAATTTATTAAAAGTGGAGAGCTTAGGGAGGAAGCAGAGGTGACCGACTAAAGCACCAGGATCCTGGGTTACGTTGAATAAATCACATCCCTGCTCTGAGCCTCAGTTTCCTAACTTGAAAATAGGGATAAACCAGATAGCTCTTCAGTTCTGAACAGCTGAACAGCACTGAACAAAAATTATGGACTTGTGTAAAGTATGAGTAAAAAGAGAAGCAAACAGATGACACCTCAGAGGGAGAGAAGCAGCATCTGGGGAGGGGGATACACCCCGGTCACCTCAAAACAAGGTATCAGAAATCCTTACGCGTAGTGAGGCAGGCCCTGAAGGTTTGCAAGGGGAGGTGGTACACAGCCAGTCTGGCTGCAGAAGTCCCAGAGAAGATGGGTAAATCTCCACGCACAGAGAATTTCTCTCTCAGGAAAAGAAGACAGGAAGAAAAAAGCCAGAATTAGCTAGAGCTGAATTAGCTGCTGCTTTGCACTAGGCATCCTCAAGCCATGGGGAGAGAGCAGAAGGGTCCTGAGTGAGGGGCAGGGCTGCTGCAGCCGAGACTGCCGGGGTTGCATAGGGAGATGTCAGGAGGCTGTTCTTACTATAACAATTAGTATAAAAATGGTTATCAGCAACTATTGTTTTGTCTTTTTTTTGTCTCTAGTTCCCCCAAGTAAAACAGACATTTACAGTATGCCCAAAATAGTAGACTGTTTACGACAGGTTTTTCATGGTTGTGAATAAAGAGTATCCTTGGCAACATTTCTTTCCTATTCTTAGCCATCAGTTGCTGAACCCTACCTCAGAGTGTGCCATGTCTGATATTCCCCCTTATTCATGTTTGGACAAACGAAGCTGATTCCTGAGCCTGTGAAGACATTGAAACTGTTGCCGCATTCATTGCAACCTTGGCAGAAGTAAATTGGACCAAGGTGATACTCCTGGCCATGCTTTTCATGCTTTTTTTTTTTCATTCCTTTCTTTTCGCTACAGAATCCTGATGTGGTCCTGCCCTAACCTTTCTTTGAGTCAGTTCTCCTGCTGGGGGAGTTAAACAGCAAAAAAAGGTTTCTGCACTTGCTTGAATTCAGCAGAGAGCGGCTAATGAGCCCTCCTGATCCTCTGTGACCAGGGTGCGCGGACATGGCAGCGTCAGCTCTGCTGGAGCCGTGGGGACCCGAAGCTGCCCTGCACCCAGCGCCCCACCCCGGGCTGCGTGGTGGGACGGGTGGCCAGGCGCTCCCCCGTGTCCAGCACAGCCAGCACGCTCCTACCTGCACCCCGCAAAGGGGTCGGCTCCCCCAACCCGGGGCTGAGCATCCGGCTGCCTCTCCAGGCAGGCACACATCTGCCTTGGCTTCCAGATATTGTGGCCACCCCTGGGCACCTCAGGCTGCCTGGGCAAAGTCTGCTGTGCTGCACGGTAGGCGTGCCTTATGCATATTTTTTGTACTGATATTATGGCATACTGTGAATCTTTCAGACTTTTTATTTTTGCACTGTCTTATGCTCATAAAACAGTATATGATACTCCCTACCAACTAGATGATTAATGTTTGGCTCAAGAGTAGCCTATAAATTGGTTTTGGATGCTTGCAGGAAACTGCTGTAAAAATGTTTCTAAATAATTAGAATGTTCTGGAAACTTATGATTTTTGTAATCAAAATATGTTAAAAACGATATAGTCTGCATTTCATTAATGCCCCTGAGGTTTTCTCACATTCTACTTTTTAAGAGTTTAAAACTAATACATCCAAGTCTATACCACCCAATTTTTATTCATACATTGAAAGAAAAAACCACACTTTCCTGTTTTTTCAGTACCCGATCAGCTTCTCAGCTTGAATGAATGACTTGAATAAGTCCAAATGCAGAAAAAAACCTTCTCTGCACCTGTGGAGAAGCTACAGCTGGCAAAAGCAAACATTTTTCCAGGTGTTCAGTCACCGGCTTCCTGCTCCTGAATGGTGGGACTCTCTTAAAATTTCAAGAATATATATGCTTAACTCAAGTATTATTTTTAATTTAACATGAAATGGCCTTAAGTTATTTCAGTAATCTTAGGCCTTCATGTTGGTTAAACTAATTTCAATTAATTTTAAATTATTTAAATATTTTAATGAGTCAGTTTTAGCAACGCTTAAATACAGACCCTTTCATTATTATTTCTGAGTACTAATTTTTGCACCCTTTGTTTGTAGAAAAAGTTGATTAGAAGTTTCCAACTGCTAAATCATATTGAGAGAGTAACAGTTATGTTAACTGTTATTTTTAATGTAAGAAGAACAAAAACTGTGATTACCAAATAAATATGATGTGATCAGAAGCTGGAAAGGTTGTGCCCAGTAGGCAATTTTTTCAAGACTTCACTCACTTTAGTCAAAAACTTTGAGCCTCCTGCTCCAAAGCAAGGGCCTGGCCAGCTCCTTGCTGGGCTGGTGCTCTTCTTTCCCGGGTGGTACAGTCTTTTCATCACCAAACAGCTGGAGAATACTGATCCAGGGAGGGAAATTAAAACTACCTATACTGAAATGACTTTCTAAAGTTGACATAGGGATAGATACCAGGCAACTTAATACGTCTGCTTTGGAAACCACATGGCATACTATCAATGAGGCTGTGACGAGCGGTCCTAATCACTTCCCCTTTATTGTCTGAACCCATCTGGTAACAGGCATTTTAGGGCTGAGTCTCCCATTTGCAGGAAAACAAAACATTGCTCTCTCTGCGGAGAGGAAGCGATCAGACTGAATCTGCGATACGCCGCGTTACCACAAACAGAGCTTCGGCAAGGGAGAGCGCAGAAAAGGGATGCTCTGGGGCCACGTGTAGGGCTACCATGCGGCGTTTCGGGTCCATCAGCCGCAGGGCTTTTCGATGTGCACTGAGCTGTTTAGCGGAGTCCTGAGGGTGAGTCGTGCCACCCAGTCGGACCCTCTGCTCTCCAGGGTAGCGCTGCCGCAGCAGAGCAGCGTGCCTCGCACGCCCCGCGAGGGCTCGCACCCCGCGCTCGTGTGTGCAGCGCTTCCTTGCACTAGTCCCCCGTGATTACTTACAGATATTTACTTTAGCACATGGCACAGAGAACATTAAAAGGGTTTTGAAAATCTCTCAGTTTTTCAACTTCTGAAGGATTATTAACTTCAAAGTCTGAAGAAATGTCGGCCTTCTATGTTTGGAAATGCCAGCAGCTTTTGCATAGCCCCACCGCAGCACCAAGCAACCCCCAGCAGAGAGGAACGATTACTGCCTCCATGGCGTAAGGATGGCTTTTGATCTCCTAACATATTGGAAATTACTTAAAGGTAAGCCATCTGCTAGCTGAGGAACAAAAATAGATTACATCACATCCTGCTAGAAAGATTGTATTAAATCCTGTGTATCAAGGCTTTTAATAATTCTAAATTAAGTCAGCTAATAGGATTAGGTACATATTTTCCTTAGGCTTCTTTCACCAACTATTCAAAAAACTTTTTTTTTGGTGGAGAGCTGTAAAATTCAGGTGTGTTCCACTGTGAATAAAAAGAGTTCTTTCAAGAATGAAACATTTCTTCAGATCACAATTGCTCTCCAAAAACACCTACAGTAGGAGAGCAGGTCAGTCTGTGGGGAGTGGGAGGAACTCAACTCCTTTATTTTTTGTTAATATAGTAGCATTAACTGCAAATGTTAGCTTGCTCTGCTAGGGTCTTGCAACTATTTATATATGATGCAACCTGTCCTTAAAAGATCATTCAAGAAACTGTTAAAAGGCTTTAGTTTTTCCTTTTTTTAAAAGTAGTTGGCCACCTAAGAAAGATGGTTCAGACCAGTTCTGTTTACACTTAGAAAAAACTTTCATTAGTATTCCTTGTAATAAGGAGAGTATAAACCTCACCATTTTGACTTTGACACCGTCCAGGAAAAGATGCTCATAAGACAATCCTCCCACGCTGCTTTCACTGGTACATCCTTCTGGTTCCTGGCAGTCTGTGAATCATGGACTACAATAGCTGGAACTTATATCCAAGGCTTTGGGTTTAATAGTACTTAGTGGACATTTTCCTCCATTAATTTGTGCAATTATTGTGTAAGCTTATTTATAGTTTTGGCTTCTGTAACATACTTTGGCAATGAGTTTCACAATTTAGGTCTATGTTGTGTGGTAACTACTTCCTTTTGTTAAACACTTTTGAGCTCGTAATTTTATAAGGGGGGCCATTTATTGACTAATTTTCTTGCCGGAATTAAAAAATTTGGAATCATGTTTGTGTGCAAGATAATTTGGTCATATCCTATTCGGAACTTGTTTTTTTATACTTGTTGCCATTCATTCTTGTGAATTCACCAGTGACTAAGATTTACTATCACTTCATCAAAAACACATGAAGGAAAAATTATTTGTAATTTTTTTTCTTTCAGGTGGTCTAGGATTTATTACTGAAGATATTTAATATGACAGAAGAAGGCATGCTCGTTACCATTAAGAAATCCTCCTTAGTCAACAAATATTCATGGCCTTACCATGGATTAGTAGTTAACATACCCAACTGTGGTAAATGGTATCTTCCTCTAGGAGTAATTTATTTCATTTCAAAGCAAAGTATCCCCATAAAATAAGGCTATAAGAATCTGGAAACACATCAGTTAGAACCAGACTCAGAATGATTGGTTTCTGAGCAATGCAAGAAACGCAAATATAAAGCAATTGTGGCCCCATGCCACAAAAACTTCTGGGCAGAAACTTGGTGAGTTCCATTATCTCAGATACAGTTACAGTCACTGGAGTTACTCTTGTGCTCAAGTATAAGTATGTATTATTTTGCTGTAAGTGAACCCCAGAAGTCATTACTCGTGTTAGATCAGAGTTTGGAAAAATGAAGCCCCAACTGGCTGGGTATGGTTTTACACCTATGTTTAGCACAAAAGAAGTCTTTTCCATTTCTGATGTCAAATACGCCATCACGTAGATATTAGGAAAAAAGGACAGGACAAGCTTGCCAAGTATGGAATTGTAATAAAACAATTATAAGAATCCCCCTGTAACTTCCGTGTCCTGCTAGTTAAGTGTTTCTGGAAGGTCAGTTCAGTAGAACTGGGGAGGTTGACTGACCAGGGAAAGTGAAGTGCTTTATACTTCATTAAAATCTTGCTTTTGCAACAAGCAAAACACACCACTCTGCATTTTTTGGATATGGACTATTGCAGCAGACACGGCACAAGCATGCATTGCATAGCTGAATATTCTATTTATATGCAAACTAAGTAATCTAGAGAAAGGTGAGGAACAAGCCTTACTGCAACTCAGCCAATCTGCTAGTCTTGGCCTTCAGATATCCCTTTGTGTCACCGAAGAGCAGTTTCTTTTCTGTGGCCTTTCAGTCCTTGCCTTTTCCAATGTGAAACTGCCAACAGCATCCCTGTAAAAGCTGAAAAGGAGAGGAGAACTGACTTTGGAGCTCCTGTAGAAACGGTGATCATAACAACTTCCACCCACCAGCTGCCTACCCCGTGGAGATGTTTAGAGTCCTCAAGCACCCTAGTTTACAAACCCTGCAGTTTAGAACACAAATAAACACTAAATAATTTAAAAATATAAACATGATCTTATTACTTCCGATCAAATGTCAGTGTAGCTCTGTTTTCTGCCTCCAACAGTGGACATAAACATGTGCCCATGGAGAAATAAGAGCAAGGCAAGTCTGTATGATACTTTGCAGTAAGCCTCACATCCAGCTTTCAACTCTTTTCAACTCCATTTGGCTGCATTGCATGCCTGCTAGTTCTGGCACTGGAAGAGTCTGTGAAGAAACAATCTCTATTTAGCTCTTGATGCCACTGATGATTTAATAGATCTAAACCTTTTTTCCAGACCTCATTGTCTAGAACCTGGTTTAGATCTACTGCATCCATTTTGAGACAAGGAGATCACAACTTTACAGAGTCTTAGGACATCGGTAGATCTTGGCTTTATACAGTGGCATAGTGATGCTCTCTGTTCTCCTCCTTTCAAAAATATTCTTAACATGTGACTTGCTTTTGACCACTACTCAATATTTATATGACATTTTCATAGAGTTATCAACCTTTGTGCCTAGATCTCACTCTTGAGTTGTGAAATCACCTCAGAGCCCACCATTTTCTAGATGAAGTTAGGATTTTTCCATGCATATCACTTTACATTTATTAACAGTGAATTTCCTTCACCGTTTTATTGCCCAGTTGCTTAGTGACATAAAGTCCTCCACATTTGGCCCATGTCCTTTGATGTTCTGGGTAACTAAGTATGATTAGCAAACTTCACCCCCGTGCTCATCCCTTTTGCAGGACATTTTAAATATATCAAACAGTCCCTGCAGAATTCTTCTGGTGATTTCACTTCAATGTGAAACTAAACATTTACTCCTACCCTCTGTTTTCTGTCTTTCATTCAGATATTCATCTAAACAAAAATTCCCCTTTAGGCCACAGATGTTTAACTTTCTTAAAATCTTTACTGAGGGATTTTGTAAAAAGCTTTTTGGAAATCCAAGTAGACTGTACCTACCAGATCACCCTTATCTACATGTTTTTTTATTTTTCAAAGAACTCTACATTTATAAAGCAATAGTTCCATGGACAAAGACATGGAGTAGTTCCAGATGTGCATTATTTCTATTCTTATTAAACATGCTACTGATGTGCCATGTATAGATGTTGGTCTTACAGGCCTGCAGTTCCTCAGATCTTCCCTGGAATCATTTCTGAAAACTGACATCCCATTTGGCACTCTTCAGTCCTGCTGTTAAGGCAATTTCAGGCAAGAAATTACACACCCTCATCAATAATTCAGCTATTGCATCCTTGCATTGTCCTAGAACAACAGGCTGAATAACGTCTGCTCTTGGCGATTTTTTTTACTGTTCAATTGTCCATTTGTTCCTTATGCTTTTCTGCAGTCATTTCAATTTCAAAGAGATACTCATTACCCAACAAAAAAAAATACTCCTGAGTGGGAATGTCTTTAGTTTCTTCCATAGTGAACACTGATGCAAATAATTCATTTAACTTCTCTGAAGTGATCTTTTCCTTCTGTATCATGATCATCAAGTAGTCCTGCGGACTCCCTGGAAGGCCTGATGTTTAAAAAAATATTTTAAATAGTTTTGCTGGTCTTACTGCATTTTTATACTCAAACTTCCAGAATTTTTTATTGTATTTTCCTTGTTTGGATATGACTTCAGGTTCTTGAAAGATGCTTTCATGCTTCACAAAGCAGTGTTTTCCCAGCTATGTTAATTGATACACTCAACTGGAATTAGGCTTAACCAGAGAATTCTTACAAGAACTGGTTTTGCACAGAAAACAGCTGAAAGAAGCAGCATTGGCTTTTTCCTCCCTTTCTGATTTTTGCGAAGTGGTTAAAATCAACCTGTGGGATGTGGGAGGCCTGGTCTCCATTCCTTCCTTTTCCTAAGATAATTCAGGCCTATACCATGCCCTAATCAACAGGCAGATAGACTATTTTTGGATGATACCTCTTTCCCCCCTTCATGTTGAAGATGTTCCCTTTCTCACAACATCTGTAAAGCATTGCCTAGGTGGCAGAACATTTGTTTTGGAACAGAAGTATCCTGTTTGGTCCCAACACCTGTGACTTTTTCTGTTTCATGTTATACGACTACTGGATATCACACATAAATAGCTTTTAGTACAGAGGCAGGACTCAGCTTACCCCCTTACACCGTGAATGCCTGTTAAGATGCAGAGCCATACTGACTGACCTTATAGCTCAAAGAATCAATGTAAAGTAGAACTTCAGCAAAAAGGAATGTATTTTTACTTTTTTCCTCAGTCCAAAAGACCTTTTAACTTGGGAGGAACGGATTCAAACTCACCATGAACGCAGTGAGGACTCAGCCATGGTCTCCCAGCTTGAACTGAGTTGTGTAGAGTTGGCATACAGAAAGAGATACTAAAGTCATCTTTTACCCAGACACCCATCTTTTGAGAGAAAGAGGCTAAGCCTGAGTCCTCTGACAGAAAGAGTTTAAATGCCAGTCTTCAGAAGAGTGTCCAGGGTCCAAGATGCTGCAGCAGTGTCTGGCCAGCTTTGGTGCACTGCCTCCTGGGTTTTGTCAATCTTCTCTGAGGTACCAAGGGGGGAACTGGACCTCTCGTTCAAAAGTGAAAATTCTGCTATGTGGGTGTCTTTGAATTTGGGCCAAAGGGCTAAATCAACGAAGAGTGTTATATGACTAACTGCTATTTAGGCACCTAAATCCAGTGTTTACATATTACTGAGACTCTCAAAACTCCCACTGAATTGCTGCCCATTTTAACTCATCCTTAATCTCAGGATTTATATTACCTAACTTTAAACATTTGCAATGTAGATGTTTACATCTGAGTTAGTCATCCTCAGTTCCTTTTGTGCTCAGCAGAGAGAAAAGGGACTTTCTAAGGAATGATTCATCTGACCCACTTTAGAGGTCTACAGTAATTCTGTGGAATATACAGTGAGCCCACGGTGACAAGCTCAGATGTACCTGCCAGTGCAGTAGATGATTGCATTTAGACAGATGAATTGAAACCCTGGTGTCAGAGGAGCTACGGATCATTTGTACGCTCTGTACAGCCATAAACCACCTGTGCATAGCAAATGTGAGCTATTTTAAACCTCAAAGAAAAATCACGTTGCACATTGATATAAGCTAAGAGCGAGCCCATGAAGAGTTACGATAGCTGACATGCAGGGAATTAGCAAGTTGCTCCATGTGGTGTGTACGCAAAATGGCCAAGGTCCTCCTGTGCTGGAGCTTCACAGAGCCCTCATCGCCTCCATGCCCCACCAAGCTGCTGGCACTAGGCATGACCAGACGTCCCCCAAAGGTGCCAGCACACTAGACACTCTCCATTTACACAGTGCTCTTCTTGGAGAGCTTCAACATAAATGGATGCCTGAAGTTTCAAGATGCCTAAAATTTAAGCACTGAAATTTTCAGGTCCTGCTAGCCCTAGATAGATACAATTTCAGTATAAAAAAGTTTTTGTGGCTTTAATCTCTAAATGTGCGAAGTTAGTGTTGAATTAATCCTAATTTGACCTCATAGCTCATAGTTTATCTATTATTTCTTTCTCATGGGAAAAAAAGATGGTGCATATCCTTTTAACAATAGGTCCTGGATACTCTGACTTCTATCTGAACTGTGGTAAGGCAAAACTGACTGGGTGTCCTAAAAACCAGTTAGAAGTTGGGCTTGGGGCCTTTACAACACTAAGGTATATAGAGGAGAATTTGCTGAAGCTTAAGGAATAACTTGAGTGGTCAAAATGGTCTGCAGTGCAAAAACAAGCTGCATGATAAAGCCTGGACCTAAGCAGCTGGGTAGATTGGATGCAATATTTTACTTACATATTATCATTAAAGACTGATAGAAATACTAATAACCCTTAATTATAAAGTTAAGAAGCAATATTTCTATGACCACTGGAAAACACTGGAAATTTATATTAATTTTAACTAAAACAAGCTCAAAGCCATTCGTTGAACCATAGTTTAACAGATTTTTTTGCGCTTGAGTGAATGGTCTGGATTTACAACTAAGGTGTCAGCACACCCAGAAATGACAGAAGGAATTCTCTGAAAACTTGCCATCGTAACTGGAGGAAACCTGGACTTAAAGTACATGGAAAATGTCTCTATCCTCCTACATCTAGAAGCTAGTTGTGAGAATATAGATCACTAGTGCCTTTTAATAATAAACTGACTTTCCTTTCTGAGCTACTTTTTGAAGTGGCCCTCTCAAATGATTCTTACCCTTGTTATACCTGACAAGCTCAAACAAGATGATGGCAGGCAGCTAGTGCCGTATTCACTGCAGAAGTGAAAGGTTCCCAATAGTAGTTTGTGACAGAAAAGGTTGTTATGCTTTGTTTGTTATTTGTCCCAATTCTTCACTGAGGGAGAAATTAATGTATTTTTTAACATAAATGTTATTAACTGTATGTATCTACAGCTCTCTCTAGTGACAAAAAGCTCATAAAAACTGTAGCTCAGAATATTTAGTAGCTTATTCTTTAAGTAATGCAAATTACTTGGTTTTCTCCACTTTTATTCCACTTATTTCACAAATCTACATAGCTATGGCCAAAACATGCTGTGCTGACTCATTACACATTCAGTACTCCCAGTGATGTCAACAGAGATTGCGACAAAACAATCACTGAAAGATTTGGTCTCTAATCAGTAAAAATTGCTGGTTTTGTAACTCATTACCATAGTTTTCTTCTGCCACAAACAATCAACCACAAGGTCTTGTCCTGCACAGTGCTGAGCCTCGCTTGCAGCCTGTGCTCAGCATCTCACGACAGGGTCTATATCCCATCTTATAAGGCTCTGGTGCCTGGAAGTGGCACCAATCTTTGCAAGAATAAAAGACTTCTATGAAGTGGATTCTCACCTGGCTTGGAAACTACTGTTTACAGTGGCATTAGCTAATGCTTTTGTTATTGACAGTATTTAACTTGAGCAGAGTCACAGATTTAGCTTCATTTCTTCAGGCCCTAACAGAAAGTTAATCAATGCAGCCTCTGAAGCACTTAACAAAAACTTAAAGTATTTGGCAGTGCTGTTGACTTTTTTAAAACTTCTCTATGTGGTTCAGTGTAAACATATGTTCCTTTCACATCAATTCATGCCAGCACATCTGAGTATCCCTCCACAAGAGTCAGCCAAACAGCCAAACTTTGAACGTGTGGTGGGTGGATCACCGCATCCCTGAGTCATGGGTGTTGCACAGCTTTTACATGGGTGTGTCAGTGCTACCCCTATTTAGATTCATTTGCTTTAGGGTGCTTTTCCTTTTTGCCCCAAGACAAAACAGCATGCAAACTGCTGAAGCTCCCATGCCTTTTGACCTTGCCAAGCTTTGTTAGAGCATCTTATGTTTATACAATACCCACAAGCATGCGTAAGACACTAGAATCAGTGTACCAGAAACTCAGTGCAGTCTTGAGTCACAGCACCATAGGCTAAGAAGATGTGACATATATTTCCATATCAAAACAAGAAAAACCTTTCTTTCACCTCTTCACCGATGCACAACATCCCAAAAGGCAAGAATGGC
The DNA here is from genome assembly GCF_000690835.1 of Fulmarus glacialis. Classification (NCBI taxonomy): domain Eukaryota; kingdom Metazoa; phylum Chordata; class Aves; order Procellariiformes; family Procellariidae; genus Fulmarus; species Fulmarus glacialis. The sequence continues at coordinate 193,815 of NW_009214725.1, forward strand.
CTTCAGCTAACACAGATCAATTTTCTTTCAGCTTCAATCACCATTTAATTACTGTTGACTTCTTTAACCTTTTTCTCTTCCTTTATGGATTAGATTCCTTTATACTCTACTGCCATTTACTTTCTCTGTGACATAATCCAACTTAAAATGGTATGATAAAATTTCACATTTTTCTTCTTCCTTCCTACTCTTTATGTTCAATTTACTTCAAAAACCAAATCATTTCTTGAGGAGAAAAGTATTTTGAATGAATTGACTTTTAACTTTATCTTTCTCTGGTATCTAGATGTCATTTGCTTTAAGCAAGTAATTGCTCAGATGACTGGATGGTGTGCTGGATAAAAGCACTAGCTTTTCACCTCCTAACATTTCAGGAGAAAAACACCCACATGGCAATGTATTTTGGATGCAATGAGTTTTGTTGACTCAGCTTCATCTTCAGCAAGTGTTCCACATTTCACTAACTCTGAGCCCAGATAAAAATAGTACAATTAGCACATTTTATCAGAAGGAAGCCATTGCTCAGCAGATGCAGAAAGGGAATGATTTCTCTACTAATGGCTGTAAAACAAGCAGAACATTGGGCAGAGATCATCCCAGCCAAATCATTCTTTGTCACTTATTCCTTCTGCTGGATCAGATCCACATAGGTGTGTACCACTGAGCATGAACTGGTATAATGCAGGACAGAATATGGCCCTCTACCTCTTTTAAATCAATCTCTTTGAAACCCCTTTAACTGGACATGCAATGAACACAGTCTTTTTTCTAGCACCCAAAATTTTTTAGGACTCAGAACTGCACATGTAACTGCATCTTGCTGGAGAAGCAAATACCTGCTATCACCTCTACAGTGCAGTCGTAGTACCAAGGAGTTATGCACTAGGTTGTGGAGTAGAATGATTTTTTATTTGTTTAATTTTAGGGGCCACAGGAAGGAGTGGGTCTTTAATTACTACCATCCACAGTGTACCTGCTTGTGAATCTGTTACCACAGATTTTCTTTTGAGATCTTGCTTTATCAAAACGTTTGTCCTTGAACTTCTAATTAACCTGGAGCAAGAGAGTTCCAAGAACTACAGAGCAGAAGATTTTAGAGGAGAAGTGAGGATGCTCTGAGGTATGTGGCATTATTGGCAGTAACTTTGATCCTTATGCATCCTTTAGACATCACAATTAACAGAGAGCTTTATAAAAATAGCTTTATCTCACAGGATCTTAGCACTGATGTCCATTCAAGCTATTTCTTTGTTTTTGCTACATCCCTTATGTGAGATGTCACAAGTATTTGTGTTTCCTTCTTACACATCCAACAGTAAGAATGAGGTCAATCCTTGAAAGCAAAACAGGGTATAGAAAAGTACCAATTCTTATTTATCTTATACTACCTGCTACTTTTCTCCTTTTTTTGGATAAAAATTAAGCAATTAAGTCTCTTTTTATGTTAATTGTATATTACTGCACAGAGGTAGGTAGTTATTAATTCACTGGAGAAATGCAGTTTATTTGTGATTCAGTTACAGTAAAGTAAAGTAAATGAAGAAAATGCTTTTAAAAGAATTGTACTGAAGGGAGAGCATGGAGAATAAAAATAAAACACATCAAATACAGATGAGAAAACACAAAGTATAATCCTTTTGGGTCACCTAGTCTCTTCTTTCAGCCAGCACAGGCTTGGTTTTTGTTGGTGTGTGTTCCTGTACTCTGTATACTGCTATACTCTATGCTTAAATATGCATATATATTTTTATAGCAGATGACGTAGCTTTCACATCCTTTAGAGTGAGGATGAGCTTACTCTAAAGTACTGTGAGCTACCTTGTTTAATAATTAGTAATTGTGATCTGCCTGGTTTCAATGATCTGGACAACAACATACATGACCCATGACATCTTATATTAAGACTATAATTTTCAAATATACATGTCTATGGACATTAGACATTAAGACAAAATGTACGTATCTGAGTTTAAAAACATCAATAAAAAGATCTGCCTGTAGTACATGTAGACATGATAGAATGGCCTTTTAAAAAAGCAATCGATTTTAGCTAAAACATTTGGAATTTGTTGTATTGGCTTATAAAATTTAGACCTTTCTGCAGTGAGTCATTTATTTATATAACTCGGTCATACTATCCACAACCGTAAAAAGCGTGGTAAATCACATCTTGTGCCATTCCATTTCATTCCTTCCTCTCATACATATTTTAGCACAAACTGGAAGGGACATCTATTGTTTACATATTTTGGAAATAATTTTAAAGAGCGGCTTCTTAGTTTAACATTGGAAATGTTAAATAAATTGTTATCAGTCTTGAAGGATTTTGTCCTCAGAGTGTTTGGTTTTAATGTCAGTAAATATACAGTACTTTTATGTACTACAACACCTGCTTGGAACTAGTAAGCAATTACTCTAAATTCTGGGATTTTCATAAGTTTTTTAGTACTTTTTGTATAAATTAACAAGCTATCTTGAGATTTCGGTTAAAATGCTTGTGCTTCCGTTTGAAACAATTTTATTCAAAAAAATGGAAATCTTGGAATTGAAGATGAATCTTCCAAATTGAAGTTTTTAAAAGCAACTCCAACTAATCAAAGCTTAAAATTTTGGGAAAAAATCAGGAATGACCTAAAGGAAATGAATGGATCTTTGTGTGTTTATATAGCTCATAAAATGAGCAAAAGTTCAAAAAACATTACTAATTTCAAAGATTAGTACAAAGTTTAATAGTGCTAATTAGGTCTCTGCATGATGCATTCAGTCCTCTGGTATAGACCAGGCGGTTACCGTAGTGTGATTGGACAGTAAATGTAATTTATATCACAGCTATTAATATTTACAGTGTAAATGACCTGAAAGGATTTTATCTGAGGCATGCAATATTTATTTCTGATTTTTAACGATCACTTTATCCAAGCAGAATCTGAAAATCCCATGTGAATCTGAAATCTAACCTTTTATAGCCCTGGAGTAAGAGAAAATATAAGTATGCTCTGATAGCTGAAGACCTTGAGCAGGTAACATTGTCGATGGGACACACTCTGAGGCATCACAGTGAATGTTTTACCATTCTCTTTATGGAAGAAGCCATATCCAGAAAAGACCCCAGTATGTGCGGGGCTGCCACTAGAAAGTGACAGTCACTATTCCTCGGAAAGCCTGTATTTGTGACATTCCTGAGCCTAGGGCTGTACTTGTTTGCCCTTGCCGTGAGCACACAAGGCTTTACGCTTTGCACCAGGGTAGGTCAGAAGAAAGAGACAGCTTCCTCCGTGCAACCTTGAGCCGTGTCTTTCTTCAAAGTTGGTAAAAAGTGTTAGCAGCCACCCGAAGAACACAGCCTGGTGCAAACTGGTGCTGCCCAAGCACAGTCTCTGCTCCCAGGGAGTGACCAACACCATTCTGCTTTACACAGGCTCAGGAGCAACGCCGGTGTGGAGAAAATCTGGAGCCGCCCTACAGTTCTAAACCAGGGTAAATTCACAGCAGCTTCAGAGTGGACATCTTGTAATTGCAAACAGTGTGTACACTATGTCTACCTGAACTTTCAAAAGAGCAGTTGAAAGCCGTAATGAATTGCAACTTTTATCACTGCCTGCTTCATTGGCCACGTACCTTTCCGTATGTTACCTCTACTATTTTGTATATATTGTATTTGTATATTACATATTTGTATATGTACAGTCCAGATAGCTCAGGCAAAACTATAACCCAGGATATGAAGAATTGAAGATGAAAAAGAGATGTTAGCTTATAACTTCACCTAGTCAACCTCTAAAGTGGTCAGTTATTGTTAATTTTTACTTCAAATTTGAAATTTACTTATGTTTTCTCCTCTCCACAATTTAAAACTCAATTATTTTGTGATTAGACAGTTTCTTTTTTCTAATCACCAATATAATTATTTAAATTGAAAAAGAACTGGTATTAGTCACATTAGTTAGACAGTAATTCTCCACTGAAGGAATTAAAAATGCCAATTGCTTGATAGAAGTCAAAATTAAGGGTGAAAAAACATGTGGAAAAATTCCTTTTAACATTTGATTATCAAGATCGCAGAGATCAGTAAGGAAAAATCATATTCTTTATGAATACCATGTATTTCTAAACTATTTTTGACTCTTATTCAAAATGCAGGAAAATATTCTTGCCCTACAGATACCACTGCATACTAAGAATTAGCAAATGAAAACTAATAAACATTTGGCCAAAATGTCTCTTTCTAACTACGCCTCGAGCTTTTCAAGAAGCAATCAAATACACAATCAAAATATCTTTGTTTTCTGTGTTGTGCTTTATAATACAGACATCCATACAGTTCTCTGGTATTCCTCTGTTTTAGTGAAAAGAGAATGACAACTAAGGAAAGCTATCATACTTCCATGAACACATCCTCTTGTCTCCCTTTCTGGGGTATTGGTGCACAAATGTCTTTGCAAACCTATGTCCCATAGATTCAGCTGGAAATCACCTTCATACCTCATTTATAAAATACGATACAGTCCAATTTGGGATACCATATTTATTTAAGCTATTGACCAGGTTTCACGATATATAGAAGAAACAGTATGTAAAAGCGTTTTCAGTGAGAGAGGGAGCTTCAGGTAACACCTGACAAACCTTTTTTGATGCTACATACTAATTGAGTTGCAAACCAGCACGTTATTCATGAACAAAGACATAGCAGATCTGTACTCAAAGAACGGGATTGAGGGGGTGGGAGAACAGGGTGAACAGGAGGGAGAAAATACAAAAAGACACCTGTTCTCATTAATTCAATGACTAGTGTCAGCACAGTCCTATTACAAGGAAGAATAAAAACCATAATGAACAGGCCTCAAACTACATTCACCACGGAAAAAAGGGAGGAAATAATGCCATTCTGGTTGATGCAGCCCAAGGTTTGGGAAGTTGGTACACTCACAAATGAGAACTGATATACTGCACTGAGCATGAAAGCAAAGACGTGTAATTGGAAATGCTCAAATTAATTTACAAATAAATCTGTCATTTATTTGTACAAACCAAGTTCATGCTTTGCGTGGAATCTATTTTCAGTACTCACTAAAGATCAGATGCTTTTAAATACAGGGCACACACTGAGCTTCTCGTGTAACAGAAAATTAAACAGGTATTTTGTTTGTCTCTTCACCATGCACAAAATTCAGAGATCTTCATTGGTTTTGCAGGAAACGTCCATATCTCTGCATTATAAAGCAGTACTAGCTAATGGGCAGCATATTGGATGGAAATCCATAGCTATTTTATTAATGGATTACTCCTATGAGAGCTTACAAACTGTCATATTTTTTTCTTCCAACTTTGAGGCATATGACTCACAAAAGGAGGATATAAACATTTCCAAGGCATGACATGAAGCTAGAGAAGAAAGCAAAATGCTAGAATAATAAGTCTCTTAACTGTATACAGAATAGGTATTACATGTACCCTTTTGTAAGTGTAAAAAAGGGCTTATCCACAGGCTGTAATTGTCAATTAAAAAACCAGCAATTCTGCGTAAATGAAGACAGAAAGTATTGTTCTGTAAATCCAAATTTAACTTTGGAGACTGCTGGAGTTTCTGCTTGAGCTGACTAGGAAGGAAGAAATCACAAAATCCAAGAAGCTCAGTACTCAAGGATCCACATGAGATTTCAGAAGGGTCAGCTAAAAATGCAATATTGAACCTTTCATGGTCTCCACTTGACACTCCTAACACCTTCCCACCCTCTGCCAGAATGGACACCCTCCATGTCACACAAAAAACAGTCACAATGTAAGGTTTTTAATATGACAAAGATATATTGCTTCACCCAAATAGAAAGATGGTAGTTTATTTTATTTTCATGTTATTTAAGGCTAGATGGGGAAAGGATAATATTTTCAGCTGGACTTCAAAAGCACGCCTGCAAAATATGGTATGAACTGCTTTTTGACAGATCAGTATGGATGAGTGCTTACATGTAATCTGTCATTTATTTGTACAAACCCATATTCAGCATGCAAATAGATACTTGTCACTGGACTCTATTTCTATAATTGGTCAAACCAAAACCCTAATGTGCATTGTGCCAACCAGTGGTGCCCAAAAATCTGCGTTCAATTTCTGTAGTTCAAACCTATCTCTAAATAAAAGTGGCACAGCTTTCCCAGAAGGTCACTCCCACTAAAGATTGTGGTTGTGTTGGGATCAAGTGGAATACGTATTTTATAATCCAGCATTTCTTTCTTTTTCTTTCTCTGGCAGCATTCATATTCTCCTCCTGGACTGATTTCTCATAATTAAAAAGATTTATTCTTTTTCTAAGAAGATTTAGTCACTACTAACTGAACATTAGCAGGACTAACCATGATTCAACAGGATGTGCCAAGTTCAACTAACAGGGAGAATTTCTGTACACGGATCCGGTATGGAATATGTGCTTCTTTAAACTTCAGTTAGAGAAAGGGCAGGAGGAATCTATGTTTTCCCCTCTCAAAAACATACCTGTGTTAACCGTTATTCTGGTGTTGACATTGTACTTTCTTTGTAAGCATTGCCTATTGCTTTTAAACATCATTTAAAGGTGTGGCATATACCAGATGTTATGGTGAGTCATAGGGATGCAGGCGAGTTTCAGGGACATCGAATAGCACACAGAGTCTGTGAGATTTGACCCCTCGGAGTTCCCAGCTGGCCACCGTGGGATGCAATTTATCTCTCCAGACCTTGGAGGTCTAACAGCTGTATAAATCTAAGCTAGGCATCGCCCCTACCTCTAAAGTCAGTGAAGAGGGCATGAAAAAGAGCAATCATCCCCTCTTCTGATAAACATTCAAATAGTTGGGATGAATGATCTGTGGGTACACATTACACTAGGTTGATTATAATGATTTTTTTTCATGAGGATAACTATTAAATATCTGAAGTCAGATTAGATTAAGCTTATCATCAGACAAACCTATTTAAATTTTAAAAATGGAGTTGGATAGTTCAGGGTTAGGGCTCTGCATCTGAAGAGTTGTAATTACATCACACAAAAAGTAGCTGTGATTTTGAACCACAATTTTCAAATGACGACATTTGGCACAGGGAATCTGTATTCTTCACCTGACTTCTTCCTCAATCGTTTCCTCTGACAAATTAAATAATATTAATATGTAAATAAAGCTACTGAAGTGCAAAAATTACCCAGAGGTGCTGATCCCACATCCTGACATAACCATTAGCCTTGGTACCTCTGCAGCTGAGGTAAGCAGGGTCAGAGACGGAGTGGGAGCAAGGCAGGAAAGTGAAAGAGATCTTTAGGGTCCCCATTTGCTCACTCGGGGGCAAAACATGTGAATGAGCTGTAGGCACACCGGTGCTGATGCATTTAATATCCTGCCTACCTCTGGGAAGCAGCCAGTGCCAGCAACAAGAGCGTGGGGAATTCTCACTGCGGGGAAGTAAAACAGCAGGGGAGTAAGAACAAATAAAAAAGGATGTTGGTTCTGGGTTAGAGAAAGATACTAAACGACCAGGGTGTAACAAACTGATTAAAGCACCTTTTCTCCATGGCTGTTGATGGCTGTGATCTGTCACTACCAGCCGGGACTCAGCCCTCCCAACCGAGGTGAGACTGGGTGAGCTGTGCAGGGAGGTTGCAGCTTCAGTTTTCTCAAGCTGCTTTTACTGTAGCTTTTCCAAATGCCAGGGAAGGCCAAGGACCCCATGCAACACAGTGAAGCTAAGAGGCCTTCTTAATTTTTGCCTTTTATCTTAAAGGGCTTAATTCTGCAGCACTACGTAAAACAGAGCTCCAGCTATCTGGAAGTGCAGCTGTCTTTATCTGCCTTCAGTAGCACTTATAAGCAACTTACTGCCTCATTACCAAACCTGAAGCCAGAAATTTATTTGCACAGGGACAGAATGATCATGCCCAATGTCAGGTGAAGGACATCTGCTTTCATTATTTTTCCCTTGTCTCTTTTATTATTCACATATTTCCTCTTCTTTAATGTCTCTCCTCTTGATTATTAATGTATGAAGAATGCTGGCTGCACAGTTCAGAACATGACAACACCTGAGAAACCCCAAAGAAGCCAAGCATTGCTATGTGTTATTTATAGGATTTCAGGCTTCTCTTTATTTCCCTCAATTTCTGTGGTTTTATAATTAAGGAGAGAAAGACTACCAACTCAGATTCAGATGGTGAAGGAAGCTCCAGAGCTCTGCATTTGACCTATTTATGCCTCTTTAATCACTAAAACATTCATGTTGTAGGGGGTCAGAGGCTTCATGTATTAATGCACAAAGTCATGGGATTGAGTTGAATAATTTATTAATTGCTTTTGTGCGTCACACCTTGGGCTTTTTTTGGGAGGAGGTAAAATATTTAATGAATTAAAACAGTGTATTTGAGTCATTTACACTTGGTACAAGTCTCATGAGGAGTGGCTGAGGGAACTGGGGTTGTTTAGGTTGGAGAAAAGGAGGCTGAGGGGAGACTTTACCGCTCTCTACAACTACCTGAAAGGAGATTGTAGCCAGGTGGGTGTCGGTCTCTTTTCTCAAGTAACAAGTGATAGGACAAGAGGAGATGGCCTCAAGTTGTGCTAGGGGAGGTTTAGATTGGACATAAAAAATTTCTTCACTGAATGGGTTGTCAAGCATTGGAACAGGCTGCCCAGGGAAGTGCTTGAGTCACCATCCCTGGAAGTATTTAAAAGAAGTGTAGATGTGGCACTTAGGGACATGGTTTAGTGGTGGACTTGGCAGTGTTAGGTTTACAGTTGGACTTGATGATCTTAAAGGTCTTTTCCAACCTAAATGATTTTATGATTCTATGGTTTAAGACTGAAAGGGCAAAAAGGCAAATGATTCCTTTCATGATTTCAATGCATAAATCCCTGTTTTAGCTGATGTCCAACACTTGCATCATACCTCATGACTGGAGTGCCATTAGCACCAGGAAATAGTCTACAGAGGACTAATACTCAGGAGAACGTGATTGTCTTCACCACTCAGGCTTCAGTAAGTCAAACTCTGGACCTCCATTTTTTGTTTTTGTTTGAGGCTTTTTTTGTGCAAGAGTGAAGGAGAGGGGAAGGGAATTATCCATCTCACCACTGGAAAGTGTTTTGAAATCTTTGAATGAATAATGCTACACGGGCAGCATTTAACTTCAGTTTAGACAGCCAGACAAAACTCTACACATCTTGTAAGACCTTTCAGGGTCTTCCAGCTGCACAAATGCTCAAGCTCTCCATCTATGGCCGGGAGCAACGACCTTTAGAGGGCTGAGCTCTTCGCTTGGAAGGGCTTTTCCGCCGCCATTTCCCCACTGTCTGGACCCAGCTGGCCACCTAAGGCCATTATGGGAGTGACTCGTTCCTTACTAGCTGCTGGAGAACACCAGAGCAGCTGAGAGAATGCAATTACTGCTCAGGGTCTGGCTATTTTCCTGCCTTTAGTGACCGCAAAAGATATTTTCTTATAGATTACCTGTAATCCCTAAATAATTTCCATTTTGTGTTTACTAAGAAAACAGGAGTTCAACTTTTTACTAGCTCATAGCCCTCTGAAGCTATTTTTTTTTGAAATTTACTTATTATCTTTTTATTTTAGCTACCACCATGAAAAATAGACAGAAGAATGTAAAATGTATATACAGGGCTGTGATTGCTGTTCAGTTTGTTTAAATTAGAGAAACTCTATATTTTATAGTTGTACAAATAACTTAGAATTGTTTGGATTATGAAACTAAAGATAACATGGAAGCTGTAAAAAGACATGACAAAAGAAAGAGTGATTAAAAAATAGTTCTCAGTAGTCTTCCATTTGCCTTAAAAACAGAACTTGCTACCAGTTGTGTAAAATAGTGTCAGGTTTTATTCCTAGAGAGCCTCTGGAATCTTTCTGTTTGCTCATATTCTTAATTTTTCTTGTAATGTTTTAAGATTACTTTTTGTAGAAAAGTTTATTTATTAAATACATTCTAACAGCTTTTACTCCTATGCAGAAATTGAGTGCCAGTAAGTCACAGCGTTTACTTATTTTTCTATTTGCCTGAATTTTCTATAAAGTAGTTACAAACTAATTGCACAATACTTATAGAAACTTGCCATTGAGCTGTGTGATTGTTTGATTCAGCCCTGTGGTCTTCTTGCTTTCTTAATTTGGATGACTCTACTTCAAAAAAATGTAAAAGGCCCTCAAGGATGAGCTCCAGTATGAAGACTGGAGGTGTCTTCTGAGTGGTGTCAAAAGTCACAGCAAACTCCAAAATGAAGCTGGAAAGTTGCCACTTCACCAGATAAAGAATCAGTCCAGCAACTGGTGTGTGTTATGAAATATTTAATGGAATGGGGAGTAGGAGGCCCTTGGTACAGGCTTTTGGAAGTTATGTTTCCCTCTGTCTTCTTACATCAGTGTAATAATTTTCCTCCTGTTACTACACATGCCGCCAAGCCACACGACCCACCATCCCATGCTGTCCAGATGATACCTGCTGCAGTTGATCAAGCAATCAAACAGAAGGGGAAAGAGGTGCCTAAATGCTGCAATACAAAAGGGGCACTGAAATGCAGTCAGTAACTCTAGGAGACAATTCCAGAGAGTCACCTGGCGTTCCCGGCGCAGGAAGTGCTAAGCTCAGTAATTCCAGATTTTTTAGTTTCTTTTTCTGTTACAAAGACCTGACTTCCTTGTTCATTTTAGTAGTCCCCCTCTGACCATACATATTTGAATTTGTCTTAGGATGACTGCAATTGTCGGCAATTTTCTATAAAAGGTCCCAACAGTGACTTGTACATGGCATTAGTACTTACCCACTTCTATTGGAAATATGGCAACTGATATGTCCGTATGAGTACATTTTCTTTGTTCCCAATGTCTTGTACTATTGCATGATCAACTAACCTCTCTCCTCCGTTGCCAGCCTACAGCAAGAGTCTGTGTTATATCAGACACAACTCTGCATTTGTACGATTGAATTTATTCAGGTCTGTCTGCATGACAGCATTCATTTCCTGCTTCTCAGACCTGAGCTCTTCTCATTCTGTATCGTTCATCAGCCCATTCTACTTTGTGTGCCAAAACAATTAATGAAAATATGAAGCAAGATCAGTCCTGAGACTAAGCTTTGAGAGGCACATATGGCAGCTATTCATTGGTACTTCTCCTTGCAGCAGGATCCTTTGCCATCACTCTTGGAGCCAGCTCACTATCTATTTCAGAATTCATCTGCTATCTCCATGTACTTCATCTTAACTAATTGTTTTCTATGTGACATAATGTCAACCGCATTTTGAAAACCAGATAAATGAGCTCTACTACAATTCTTTTGTTAAAAATCTTTCTTTGTTTAAAGCAAACCTATTACATTGTCAAGGAAGGATATCATGTTATTTCAGCATGATCCATCTTTAGTAAACCTGTTTTGCACTTTATGCTGCAAATGCAGCAAATGCAAAATGAAAAATGAAATCTTTGCTCCTTTGGAAAATATTAGATCTTTATTATTGATATCATTATTATTATCTACTGCATTTATTGTATTCTTTACTCTCAGATTTCATAACTGAAGAATGTCAATTCAGTGATCCAGCTGATTACACTCCCTCACACTTTTGTGCTGTTCCTGACCTGTTATCCCAGGAAAATGGATTAAGAAAAAGTGCAGTGAGATGGGATGCAAATATTAGATGGTTTAGTACTCACGGAGCTTCCAAATCTTGATTTGTAGTGTCAGAAACAGTTGAAGATCAGTGACAATTGTATTTCTAATAAGTTTGTATTTGCATTGCCACAATGACTTATGTGAGGAAGGAAAGGCTATAACAGACAAGCAACATTGTTTTACCAGTCAGAGTATTTTTACCATGCCTGTTGAACCTCTAAGGTAATTTCCACCCTCCTCAGGCTCACACACATCCAGACCCTTCTTCCTAGGTGAAGACAACATAAGTAACTTCCATAGGACTTTCAGGCAGTGCTGGCCCATGCTCAGCAGAGCTCGCTTTGCCCTTCCAGCCCTGGCTTGCTCCTGCATTGCTGGGGTGAGCAGGAGGCGCAGGCTGCCGTGACCCAGCCTTGCAACACCGCCAGGTTCCTAACTCGTGTTTCCCATGGGGAAATAATGAAGTTCGCAAATGGGAAAAGAAGGGAGCAAAGAGATAATCCGTGATGTGTGAGCTGAAATGAACTAACGTTTCAGACTGACCCTTACAGGAAGATTTCTCTCTCTCTGCCACTAACTGGAAGATTAATGCGGTGAGTATGCACGACTGTTAACTGCCTGCGTTTGCCAGTGCAAGAATTAATAAATGTTTTGCCGTTGTTCAGTCACAATGAGAAAATTACAATCAATTGGCATTTTTGAAAGAGAAATTAATTGTACACTTCAGTGAGATGACACTGATAAGATAAGTGACTGCTTCAGGCAGTCAGCGACTCATCTCTATTTATAGCTACATAGCTGAGGACAGAAAAAGAGGAAGTGGGCGGGAGAGAAAATAAAATCCCAAAGGATTGCTATTAATTGCTTCTCAGTGTACTGACTCACAATATTCTTTACCAGAAGACAGCTTTTGACAGTTTTATTTTTTAGGATTCATCTCATCTAACTGTGGAAATCTACGTCGCATCTCTGAGCAAGCCACCCTGCCTTGCCTTGGTGGGCAGCGGAGAGAAACTGCTGGGACCCGGTGAGCTGGCCCGTTTCTGATGCCTGCTTTAGGGTGAGGCAGATTGTGCCCTAGACTAGCAAGGGAGCTCAGGGTAATTAGCTCAGATTTAGCTGTGACCTATTTTAGATGCTTACATCTAAGCAAATGAGTCACACCCAGCACCTTTTGTTGCCTTCATTTCCCACTAAAAAGTGACTACCTCACATGATCAAAGCCAATTTTCCTGTCAGTCCTTCCAATGTGAGAGGTGTGCCATAATGACTGACAAGATATAAGAAATCATGAGTGCAAGAGAGCTAAAAGTGGCTTTGTATAGACAGGTGTTGCAGTGAACATAAGACAGCTCAGGTTGACAAATTCAGTTCAACTCACTCAAGAATCTGTAAACATTGATATTGGCTCAAACTTCATCTGACTCTTACCGGCAGTGAAGTCTTGGAAAGGCATCAATGTGTTACTGGAAATCTCTCAGGAAGCATTTCAGTACTTCTGATTCAATTCCTAACCAGGAAGTATAGAATGAACAAGGAAAAAAAAGATGTTTTTAAACCCATTAAAGCATCTGCCACACCAGCTCTGATGCTGCTGAACAGAAGTGAACCGAGTGTGTCTCTGGAGGGAGCAAGCAGGCACGGCTTACCTGGACACACAGACGTGTGCGAGAGAAGAAAGAGGGACAGCGTGGATGCTCTGAAAGAAGTCGTACTGCTGCCCCACTTGTAAATGCAGTAGGTTTTTTACACTGTGACAGAGGATGAGTGAACTCATACAAGAGCACCAGAATTTTTTCCCCTTGCTTTTCTTTCCCTTTGGCCTGTTGGGGCTCAAACTCAGGAATGCTCATAATATTCCATGATCCACCTCACGCTCGCTGACAGCTCAAGCCAGCCCAGACAGTACTGAAGTGCAGGAGGCCAGGACTGCCCTGCAAGGCCAGTACCACAGCTGCGACCAGAGATGCTTCATGGAAAGCTGCAGCCACTGCAGCCAGCAGGGGAGAGCGGGAGGAGGACACCAACAAGCTGCTCATGAAGGATGTCTTGTGGGTCACTTTGCTCAGGGCAGCACCATTTCAGCGCTCGCAGAATAACTGCCAGGTGGAGCATAAGGACCATGCTGCTGAACACAAGTCAATGCAGCTGCAGAAAAAAAGCTTCTTTCTGACAATCAGCACAGAGGTCACCCCTAGTAACAGAAAACATTTTATAATAATAACAACGAAACAATAAATTTGCAGGGAATGAATCACAAAGTCTCCAGCAGCAGGGATGGCACTTGCTTTGGGAGATGGAGAGGATGGAAATGTGGCTAGAGTATTTCTTGAATTCACTTCTCACCCTGTGGGTCTACGATTTTAACAAAACCAGTCTTGATTTTTTTTCTACATTCACATAAATATTATTTGCACAAGAATGTAAACAACGGTAAAAAAGTGGAATCTGAAAGCAGGTCAGCTCTTGAGGAGTGCCTGCTTTCTGAAGACATGCACGTGCACACAGTCCTACAGCTTACAGCCTACAACTGTAAGATCACACCAGACATGAAGAGTGTAACTTCCTATGTCAGAGCAAAGAGCAAGCCAGTTACGTCTTTTAATGCTAGAAATATAATATAGTGCTTCCCATGCCTTAAAACTGCAATTTTTATCTGCATCTATATAATGCCTTCCATAAAATTAATCGTGTTTTTCCATTATTGTTGGGCATTGTGAGTGTTGATAGTGTCCCATTCCTCCTGCCTTGTTGGCAATTCGCTATCTACAGCTTTTTCACTCACGCTCAGGCTTATGCTAGGAAACGTTCCCCAGAAAGAGCTCACTGCTGAGTGTTTTGCCTAATAAAATGCTGAGGTGTGAAATGTCCGTCACGGGACAACACTGTGATGAAATAGGATGGAATATATTCTCCCAGCCCTTTTGGACAACAGTAGGTAACGTACCTCCTAATATCTTCTGAAACCTGTAACCTTAGGTAAGGCAGTGATTGCACAGGGAGGCAAATGAATGAGGATTGCACCCAGTTTTCACAGGGCTCTATAACTGATGCTGAGGTGTGAAATGTCCGTCACGGGACAACACTGTGATGAAATAGGATGGAATATATTCTCCCAGCCCTTTTGGACAACAGTAGGTAACGTACCTCCTAATATCTTCTGAAACCTGTAACCTTAGGTAAGGCAGTGATTGCACAGGGAGGCAAATGAATGAGGATTGCACCCAGTTTTCACAGGGCTCTATAACTGGTTTTATTGTTAAGGGATTCTGTACTGCTCTAAAGTTGTCATTTTGAAAAAATTGAGCCTATGAGGGAGGGCACTGTAGAAGGGGACTGACTGGAAATCAGACCAGGATAAAAAAGAAAAAAAGGAGAACAATGGGGTTAGTCTTCCTTCAGGACCCTTGACAACAAATGTGGGTTGGTGGCTACAAACCTGTGTTCAGCTCCTCCTACTGTGTAGGTAGCTGACAATGCAACATGGCCTTTCTCAGCAATTGCTTTAGCAATGGCTTTGTGTACATCTTTATTTCTTCATGAGGCAGCTTGAAACCTCCTATTCTCTCCCAGGCGGAGGAAATCCAGACATCTGCACGGCTCCAGGCACAAGCTACAGCACAGCATTGCTACTTTGGTCTTGCCCTGTGTCCCCTTGCAGTGTGGCCTCCACCTCCTGTATGTGCAGGGAGGGTGATGGAGAGCGGAAGAGGCACTGTGCAGTGCCGCTGCTCCCGGGGGTGGTGGGGAGTATCCAGAGGGACCCCGAGCTCAGAGGGCTGCCACCAGCGAGCAGCTTCCTCAGCTGCAGAAAAGCCCTTCCCCTGGTCATCAACAAACATCACGGCACACTCTGGGAAAGAAGGAATGCAAGAGATGTGGCTTGGCACACTTAAACACGCCTGGAGGACAGGCACTGCCTGGCAGCGGCTGAGATCACAATTGTCATTTGTCTGGACTAAGAATGAAACTGCCGTACAAAGCCGCTGTCCTGGACTGACCACCTACTTATGAAAATTAGTTAATGCAAACAATGCTGTTCCTTAGAAGAGAGCAAACACT